>NC_056737.1:541926597-541944097 GCF_019279795.1 Protopterus annectens
TTTCTATAGGTCACCCTGGTTGTTGTTAGCAGGGACCAGTAGCTGTGACAGCATGTCTCTTTTGAATATTTCTTTGAGGAGACCACTTGGTGTATGTAATTATCTTGCTGTCATTTGCAGCCTTGGGGTGTGACCATGGGTGTTGGACACAGTATAACTACAGCGTTCTTGTAGCTACTTTATAACTTCTCTTACCTGGAAGACCTGTGGAGGGAATGTTTGTTTACACTACCTGACTGTTTCTACTCATTTTCACAAAATCCTAGTTGAAATTATGCATACAGCTTGCTACCAATCTCAGGATTCGAACCGTGGCTGTTTCTGCTAAAATTATAACAAGTGTGCGTCTCTATTCAGAAGGAGATATTGAGAAATTGCTGTCTCTTCTTTGAATGAGTTCTTTTTCATTCTCTCTTTGTTGTACTATCTGACCTTGTAATTACAACATTCTTGTACATACATTCCTATACATAGGAACAGACATAGCACAGTGTTGAAAAAAGTGGTTAACACAACATTACTATTAAGATATCAGATCTTGGTGCATGACATTTTTAATATCAGTTAATCTTGTGTCTTATAGAGGCACTAACTTTGTCAGATGAGACTTGATTGTTTAATGCTTACAGAGCTATAGTTGCTATGCATAACCTGTACACATTTCAAATCATACCATACCAGAGTAAACACAACCAGTCCAGGGTTTTGAATTGTACTGACAGGCAGTTTCAGTTTTATTTATATATAACCTATATGAGACTATTACTGTAATAATGTCTGCTTTATTCAGTACAAACCATACCCATTTTTAATATTGCCAGGTAACATTCTACTCCTTTATATTTATTTGGTATGAATACTACAAGCTAGATTGTTACTCACCAGCCTCGCGATGCAGCCTTTGCAACCTGCTGGCAGGGGCTTCCTGGTTCGCAGCCTGCTTAGCTGGAGCTGTAATGAAGATAGAGAAACATTTATGCATACCTATCCATCACATACACAGGCTGGACTTTGGTAAATGGTTATTGCTATGAATACTTACACATTGCTGGGACATCACCCCCTCTGTCGTGCTTCTTGGACCCACTGGTCCAAGAGCTCCCTCGTCCTCCGCTTCAAGTCAGCATAGTGGTGCCAGACCTGCTCACCAGTCTGGGGGATACCAGTGGCAGTGGTGAGATCTTGGGCAAGACTTTTCCAGGCCTCTGATTTGTATTGGGAGCACTGGTAATGGTCCTGCAGCAGTCTCACATCATGTTTTTTTACAAGGAGTCCTACCATGACCTTGGACTCCTGTATGTCCCTGCGCTGCACCCGAAAGTGCATGCCTTCTCCAACACCTGCCATACAGCCTACAGTGGGGAGCTACACCAGTTATGAGCTGTATTCCCGCCTGTGAGGTTTAAATATGTCTGATTTAATGCCCTTTGCCGTGATTGGATGGTTTTGAATATGCTGAGCTAAACTAAGCTATGGGCAGACTTGCTTAGCTAATGTTGGCAGTGCTTAAAGGGGCAGGTTCAGCACTGCTTACTAATGGGCAAATCCACTTAGGTGGGCTACTCATTGCTTAGCATTCATATTTACACAATGCTTACACCCGGTCAGCATATCTGTGCAATGCTTAGCATTGCTTATGTTTTATTTTTTGGACTACCACCTGTATGGGATTAATTCATCATTCCTGACATATTATAAATTTGTTTACCTTCCTAGACATCCCCCAATGTGCTTTCAGTACATTTATTCTTGTGTGACTGTACTGTATGGGGGCTTGTGTTTATATGGGGGTTTCACAATTTTATTACACTCACTCCTCACATCTGGACCTACTACACTACTCTGATTAACAAATATGTGTTCTTTGCTACCTAATTATTAAAAAAATAAATTATGTACTGCTTTCACATGTAAAATATTAATTGGCTTTACTGGTGATCAAACCAGGAACAACTATCTGTAAGGCTAATGCTTTAACCACTTAACTATTTCCATATTGTTATGCTTTGGAGCATATACCTATTTAGCTCCTTATGATGTGTAAGCTAGGCTAAACAGAGTTGCGCAATGAGCCCACCCGCTCAGCCATGCTTAAACTTTATTGCGGTGGGAAAAAAAATGAAACTGTTGTGTTTTATTTTTGCACTGTAGGGATATGCACATTGATTTCTGCAACATTATTGGTGAGGGGACTGTGCTTTTACAATGGTGATGACATGGCAGGCTTTGCATTTGAGGTATGCTTCACGGATGCTCACAGTGTCCGCCATACCTCTCAACTGTATAGATTGTCACACACTGCCCAGATATTTGCCTTATATTTTTGGTCCATTTTTCATAGAATTGTGGCTTTTGGGCGGTTTAGTGGCAAATCAGTTAGAAAATACTAACAGACATTTGTGTTTTACACTTCATACCCTTCAGCATATTCATGCTAATGCATAACCTGTTATTCTATCAACTTAAGTCTGTGAGCCAGACCTTTATTTCCTTTCTCCAGATTTCTTACACTCTCTAAGAAGTTGAGAGGTATTTTGCAGACACTCTCGCCCCCATTACATTACCGTATGGCAATTACAGAATGCAGTGGGCATGTATATTGTAAGAGCACTACTCTCAGACACACCCCCTGCACTCGTACACAAAGATTGTATCTGTGTAGGACTACAGCAGCGCGCCTTCATTAATATTCAAGGAGCGCTACTGTTCTACACTGACACAAGCCACTCTGTTTAGGAATAGTGTTATTCCAACACAGAGCTTCATGAATCCTGGTGTCTGTCTCACACATATGTGCACACACACACACACACACACACACACACATATATATATATATATATATATATATATATATATATATATATATATATATATATACACACACACTCATTTTCCTTATCTCTCTTTCTCACACACACACTTTTTGTTGTCATCTTTCTCTTTCTCTCTCTCTTACTTTGTCGATTTGCCAATTTCTCTCTCTCTTTGGTAAGTATATAGCACCTACCAGACATACGTAGATAATGGTCTCCAATTCTGCACAACGTGTATTAAGGAAGGTCAAGTGATTTATTTAAAACTACTTGGTCATTGCCATTATATTCATTTTTTCAATAGTATCCCCTTTAAATGAACTTACATTACATGCATTCAGTAAAGAAATGGAAACTTGAGCACTTGAGTTATTATGCGGAACATGCACTTATAATTTCTGCTTGTACTACTAATACTAGACTACATTATTTTGTGTGTTATGTTTACAACCTGCTTGTTTTCTGTTTATCACATACTACAATAATTATATAATTATCATAATAACTGGAAATTAAATACAAGAAAACAGTAATTTATTGTATGGTGTGCCAGCTTATGAAAAGTAAAATTAGTATTTTAGTGAGTACTTTACAATAGACTTACCAGCTGCTGTAGAAGGATATAACAATCTGTGGTTTCTCTGCAGCACTGCACTGAGATAATGCTTATCTCATTACTATGCTATCAAGACAATACTTTGAAGAAGCCAAGAAAAGTACCAAGAGAAATTAACTTGAAATTCTTATCCATATACATGAATTTCAAACTAGTGCTACAGATGTGCTTACTAAATAATAAAAAGTAGCACAACTTCTTTTTCCCACCTGACAGCCTTCACTCTAAGGACATTTTCTTTATATGAAATCTGGAATTGGTAACTACTTTTTATTAAGAGGAAAAAGTACCTACCTCTTACATGTGTGCATATGAGACACACACACACACACACACACACACACACACACACACACACACACACACACACACACACACACACACACACAGCAAGCAAACACATACCTACACTCACACATGCACAAAAAACTGCATATATGTACATACAAGCACACACAAAATTTGCATATATGTACGTACAATTTCACACAAATACACAAGCATGGACATATAAAATCTGCATGTGTAAATACACACAAAAACACACAAGTCCCCATCCTTTGCATTTCCTGTTTCATAATTCTGAGATTTTTTTCTGTCACTTTTCATTCTACATGTTTGCATTTTCTAATATACAGTTTGTTTGTAAAAGTGAATGAATAACAAATAACCATCACCCCCCTTTTATTTTATGCTAACCCATTTTGTCAAAAAAATCTCAACCTTCTCCTTGTCTCTCAATGTCTATTGATGGCTTATCTCAAATGGTGTTAGTTTCAAGCTGAGACATTTTCATCTAGGATAGCCTGCAGTAACTACATATCCAAGCCAATGTACTTAGAGAACTGACTCCTAAACTGAAGGTGTCTTATTACTAAAAGAACAGGAAAAACAACAATGAATGACACTAATATCAACATAAAGATATATGAACCACAAGGCTTAAGTTGCATTCCCAGGTAAGCAAAGCCATATATGGTGTTGAAGTGTCTGAGATTGCTGCATAACCCCAATTGCCACTGGATCCCACCTACTTTCACACCCAAACACACAAATTACACCTCAAGGACTTTGTGATTAGCTTTATTAAATCAACAAATATATACATGTTGTTGTTGTGTCTTTCGGCTTTTCCCAGTTAGGGGTCACCACAGCGGAACTCCGGTCTGCTAATGATTGGCAGTAGATTTTTACGTGCCGAGTTGCCGACCCTGACGCACAACCTTCAACGAAGGTACACCAAATATATACATGTACATTTACAAATCAAATCACAACATTCTCCAAATTCCAGGCAGCATGGTAGGACAGTCACTTCAAAATTCACATTAACTGATAACCATAACCCGAAGTAACAAGTATTAGGCTGACCACTCACCATACCCAAAATGTAGCAGCATCCTAATGCTCACTAACCATCCTCAATAATGTCCTAAAAAAGTGTAAACACTTTTCACTAAAATAAGCTGCACAATAATAAATGTAAAGAAAGAATAAAATCAGAAAAGAAAAGGGTGGTGCGTAAGAAGAACCTTCTTTCCTTAGTAGGAGGGAAGGGTCTATATTATATTATTGCAAGCTTAAAAAGCGTACGATAATTAACCAACCACATGTAAGCGAAAGCTTACAACGAAAAAACCTCACAACAGCAATTTTTTTTTCCAAGGGAAAGAAAATAGCTGTTCCAAAAAAAAAAAAAAAAAAAAAAAAAAAGACAAACATTACATAATGTGGGGGGCTTTGACCCCCACACCGCCCCTACTTAAATATATCAACTCCGAGATCGCACTACAGTGCCGAAAACGGCAAAGTAGTGAAAGTGGCCAAGCAAATTCTTTCCCAGGGAAAGAATTCGCTGAAAAAACACTTCGCTATTTTGCCATTTCGTTCTTTTAGGTTCGATCAAGATGCATTCAACAAAATGCGTCTGGGATCACGCAATAGGAACCCAAAGGAAAGGCCCCTTCTTCCATCCTACTCACACCCACAACTTTAAACCTACCAAGGGTGGGCCAGGAGGAAAAGTACAAGCTGTTGTATCAAAGAAGCTAACTTATGTACACCACCCCACCCCCATCTTCTAACAACCTGCCCCCATCACTACTACATATCACACTCTTTCAACTAATCATGCTCTCCCCATTCCTCCTTCCTGACTTAATTACAGGGGCATGTCAACAAATGCATCAGTAAGGCAAACACTATTAGACCCTTACAAATGCACATCTCTTTTACCTCTATTTATAATTGCAGAATAGGTATTTGTACACTTTCACTAACATTTATTACCATTCTTGCATATTCATGGCCTTGTTGTCCACTTATTAACATTTTTAAATCATTATATACTTATTATACAATGAAAGGCCATTAACATTTAAAAACCGGCATGCTGATTGATCAGCCCAACATGTGTGCCCATTGTAAAATCAAGCATATACCAATAGAACAAAAGTCCAGTTGCCCGGACTTTTTTCTATTAATATATTCTATGGCTTTCCTGTTGTCTTGAGCTAAGCCATTGAGGAATATGAAGTCTGAAACCCCGACACCTTACAGGTATGAGAAATACAGGGCACAAATACAATGAAAATCAGGTATGTTATGCAAAATTAAAGAAATGTACCAGATTTTACTTGTATTTCTGCCCTGTTGCTCTCATACCTCTGAACTGTCTGGATTTCAAAAAAAAAAAAAAAAAAAAAAAAGACGCAAAAGAGATCTTCCTTTCTCCATTGTTTCCTTTCTAAGTACTGATGTTTTGCATAAGCGTGGGAACAAAAGTCCCATATACATGTACAGTACATCAAGAAAGCAGCAGGATATGTGTGACCAAACCACAACAACCGGGCAAATCCATTAACCACACCCAGTCATGGGTTATTGCTATAATATTGTATTTCTGGACATTCTCTTTGAGCGGCTGTAATGTCTGTATTACTGACATGATGGCTATTACTGTTTTCACTGAACAATTTTCACTTTTATTTTCACGTGCAGTCCCTCACTAACAAGGGAGTCTGCAGGATTTTTTGCAGGGGGGGTGTAAACCTAGAGCCCCACCATGCAGCCCCCGACACACACACACACACACACACACACGCAATTCCAGTGTCCCATTACTTGGCTATTTCTTCCCAGTTGCCATAAACACTGTTCAAAACTCTTAGTTTGCATACTGTTTTATATTTTACTTCTACAATGACTAAAGATATTTGGATTTAATTTTCCAGCAGAAACGCTGATAGACATTTGATAAACAAAGTAATATAGTCTCACAATGAAAACAGACTTAGCATTAAAACTTCTGAGACTTTGAAACTCACATTCATTGAAACAACATTGAAACCCACATTCAAAGAAAATGCATCTGGCCAGTAACAGATTAAGTTTAACTTTGGGCTGTTTTCAAATCATAGACCCCTTACACACATGTTTAGGACCTTGCAAAATTTCTTTGATTCGCCTTCCTGATTATATTAAATTGTAATATATAATAATTAAATTATATCCCTTGTATAATGCAACACTACTTGTTAGAGCATGTTTTAAATTTATAGCTAGTAAGCAAAGAAACAAAACATATAAACCAATAGTGCCAAAACTGCCCTATTCAGAACATTTCAACCATAAAAGGTCACTCAAACTTCTATCATTACAACCCACCAATATGAGTCAATATGCACAGTCTCTGTAGAAGAAAAAGTCATCTGAATAATTCCACATTAAAGAGATCTGACTGTAACTAATGGAAAGGTTACTGCTAGCAAAAACTTTCTAAGTATTTCATTTACAAATTCACTTCCTGCTGCCCTTGAAGAATAAATTGCCTATGTTACATTAAAAATAATAAGCAGGTAATATTACAATAGGGAATGGATGGCAAACTAAAACAGGTTTATGGTTACTAGGCATCTTATCCAAAGGAGGACATACTCAGGACTACAGCACCCACCCTTTTAAAATCCAACACAATATCAGCAATCCATCTACATACTGTGGAAAGTGCAGACATTGTTTTGCCTTCTTCACCGTGTGGCTAATATGAGTCATCCAGGATAGGTCATCTGAGATATTTACCTCCAGGAACTTGGTGTTTATGACTCTTTCCACTGCCACCCTCTATTTCCTGAGATTGATGTATCTCCTGAGTCCTCCTGAAGTCCACTATTAATTATGTGGTCTTGCTTGCATTTAAGGCCAGTTTGTTGCTGTCACAACAGCCTATCAGATGCCCCACTTCATCCCTGTAGGCTGTTTCCTCACCATTTCTGACAAGACCAATATGTTGGATTTGTCTAGATTTCTTGAGCCAAGAAGTTAAGAAGTATGGCACTTAGCTTTTGAATATGTAGGATTATATTGTAATCATATCTGCATTTAATTTTTTACTACTATGTCATATTTATTATTTGTTATTGCTGTTATATTCTTTCCCAGGCTGAACCGGAATATGGCCCCACTCAGGTCAGTGTTCTGTAATGGTCAACAAATGAAAAAGGCAATAAAAATAAATTAAGTCTTACTATCTTCTGGTCTTATTTAATCATATGAGTTGTTACATTCACTGTGTGCTTCATATTTTCAGATTGTCCATTACTCAGTCTTCATGCAGCCACTCTGAACTAAAGCTGCCTAATGCCCCTACTTTTTTGCATCAAAACAAAAAGGTCATCATTTCTAAAGCTCAGTTTTGAATGAGCTTTTGTTGTTCTTTAAAATCTAGCATTTAAAGTGTAAATGTTATGCACAAATGTCAAAGTGTGATCACATCACAGGTTAGTAAAAATATACTTCTGTAACAGTCATCTGTGTTTCTGTCTACAACAAGCAATTGCAGTTTAGATTGGGAATGCGCCTGCATGTTTATGTGCAAAATGTTATGATCCGACACTCCATTACAAGACTTGGAGGTGAGTCACCCATTAATGTATCAGGGTTATGGGGGAGGGGGGTGGTACTCGATAACTGCAGGAAGGATGACATCATACGACCAACAATATCTCATTCCCAAGATTATACCGTACATACAATTAAGCACCTTCTAATCTTAACAAAAAAACATGGCATGCACAATTACCCAAATGGGTCTCCACATACAGCCTCTGAAGTATATAACTGAAAAGCAAAAAGACAACTTAAAAACAGTAATGAAATATGCTTTGACCATTAAGTCCTTAATCATTTTATTAGAATCCTCCACTTTCAAACATACAAACTACTTTACAAAAGTTATTTATTTATTTTTTATTTGCATTTTCATCATTCTCATCAAACTGTCACGTCAGCATATCGAACAGCCAGCAGCTCCTGTTTAAATCTGTCACCAAACAGCATATGTGGAAGCAAACAAGAAAGAGGAGAGAACCAGCAAGACACCCTTTTTGTTTTGTAATATCTTTTGATCTACAAAAGGTGCAGACAAAAAAGTTTATAGATTTTCAAAAATTGTTTGCTTCTGTCTCTACAAAGCATAAACTGAAACAATGTCAGATATTTATTTCCAGTTCTTTGCCAAACATAATACCATACATTATTTTACCTCTCTGCTTCCTACAGCAGTGATGCTTTGGCCTCATACTAGAATAATTATGGTGGCAAAAGAAATATGGGGGAGGGGGGCAGCTCCTCCACTCTGCCAATTCAAAGTACACTGAAATTAAACAGCATACTAAGGCTCCAGTCACCTAGTACTTTTCCTTGACATTTTCAATGCAGCTTTGTTTGCGATGTTATAGAGTATCCCAAGTGTACTATGATAATACTTTCTAATACCGGTTTTGAACATTTTTTCAGTTCTTTAAACTTCAAATAATGATTTCCAACATCACAGTTCAAAATTTATATGGGCCAGATGAGGGTGGCACAGTCAGAACACAAAAATGATCTGAAGCAGAAACCCAAATGAGCAACTGTCACAACTACATTTAGCAGAGACAAAATTCATAGTTTCATTCCAAGAGTTTACTACCCCCTGTTGCAGCCCACATTCAAGCACCTCTGTTTTATAGTCTATCCAATATTTTTACAGTCCTTTCAAACAATGATATTCTACGTTGTCATCGCCAAGCAGTTAGAAAAGCATGCCCAGGTGTGTGCCTGCAGAATGGCAGCATGTGGTGTGCAACAAATCCTCATCAATGAGCAAATTCTTTCTTGGTTTGCATAAAGCAACCTCCTCAACACATATACAAGGCTACTGGACACGGTTTAAATCAGTGAGAAGCCTTAAACTGTTTAGCCCTTGCATCCAGACTGAATAGATCTCATACAAAAAACATTAAAAGAAACACAAACACAAAATGTTTGCAGTATTGCTAAGGCTGAAAAAAATCTCTCAAATGGGGAAAATCTTTTATAAAACTTTTGCAAGAAGCTACTCAGTTTGCCCATCCATTCCCTACAATTTCTTACCTTCTTGTGCTTTTCTTTGAAGGATAATGCCAGCCATGACATATCCTGCATGAATCCCTGCCACTTCTTGTGGTCCTGATCTGAAGAAACAAAAACGATCTCCAGCTACTGACCCCTGGTGCCCCCTCCAGACTCTATAAACTTGCTGTAGAATTTGGCCAGGCTGATTTTAAACTGCTTGCAGGGGGCTTTGAGGCTGCTGCCGAAATAGAGCCCCATTAGTAAGCAGCTAGCTGCCAGCAAGTGCACATCCACCTCCTCCCCACCTCTGGCCCACTCCACGCTCCGCACCAGTCTCTCCCCCAACAGTTCCACCAGAAAGCAGTGTTCCGACATACTCGCACATCTCCACTGTCTTGTCTCTTGACAGCTAGGGGGGCTGCTAACCCCTTCTAATGGTTGATCCGCTTAACTGGGCAGCAGCAGGGACCGGGGGCCGGGCCACTATTTCTCCTGCCACTGGACTGCATTCCTCCATCACAAAGCGAAGCACCCGGGCATTCCCAACCAGAGACGGACTGCCTACCAGCTACTGCTACTGCTACCACCGCCTGCTCTCGCGCTCCCAATAGCTGGCTGCAGCTGACTAGAATGCAGCACCGACTGGCCACACTTCTTCGGGAGAATTTTTTTCAAAGCCTGAGAGAAGCTATACTGATTTAAATCGACTTTCATATAATTCCAAACCAAAACCAGCAAAACCAAAATATGTACGTTTTACGGCAACAAAAGAATACAGAAGGTGCTGCAGTGTTCAGAAAAGTTTCTGCGTGATGAGACGACTCTAAGCATGTGGAGAATTACATGATAACATTACACAACTAATGAAAGTGACCCTCCTTTTAGTAATTAAAAGCATGGAATAATCTGTAATATTTTTATTTCCCACTGGCACCTGGTGACTAGGGGAAAACTACTGACGCTTGTGTGTCAAGTGTGCTGCTTTCATGTTTTGGCACCAAGCTTGAAGCCGGCATTGATTCAGTCCAGTGTTAAATAAAATAAAAAAAAAAAAATACCAGGAGCTTCTTTCTTGACTGTGATAATCTCAACGTACCTTAAGTGCTGTACACAGCACCACACATGATGAAGCTAATAATCTGCTGTAAAGAGGCAAAAGAGCTATTTCTGGTCACAAAACTCATTCACTCTACTTGCTGTCAGTCTGGATAACTGTACACAACTGTCAACGGTCGGGAAGGGAGATGCAGTTGGAGGAGGAATTGAGGCTCATTGTCATATGCATCCCCCAATAGCATCTCCTTCTCTTCTGAATGTCTGAACAATGCAGGTTTAACGGAAAAAAAAAGTAAGTTGAAATCGAAAAAATGTGCGGTTTAGCCAGTACATTTTCCGCTTTCAACACATCATCACAGATAAATTAAGAAAATCCAGGGGGGTGCAAGACTTGCACCCCCTTGCACCTGCCTGCTGGTGCCCTTGCTCACTAATCAACCTTATTGTTAAAAAATGCTGTTTCTGATCAGTGAGTAAGACAAATTTTATAAATATTTTATTGCATACCACTGTAGTAAAGACATCAGGAAAACTGCTCATCGGTCTATATAAATTAATATGTGATGGAATTTGTAGCTAGAAAGGAAAGAAAATGCAAATTCTGTAACAGAAGCTGCAGGGTGATAGCTACATTCATATTTGGTGTGGACTGAGTAAACACGTGCATCAATAACATAGCGTGGTTCAATCATCGATTCAAAACCTCAGAACAGTAGTAGCAGAGCAGAGACAACTTTGATAAATAAAACATGCAGTTAACAGTGCTGAAAATGATCTGAGAAGGTGTTCTGTCAAATATTAACTAAAAATGTAACAACTCTGATGGAATCTCTGAAACAATGGTTCTATGGTTCCATCCCTCCCTCTTGCTGCTTCTCACTTGAGTTACTACCTTTTATATGTTAATTTTGTGTTTCATATCTTTTTTTTTTTTACAAGCAAAAAAATCTGCATGCACACATACACAGAGAGCATATAAACCAGAATTATTTAACGAATTAAAGAGATTCAAATGTTGAATGAAAATTAAAAATGCTTTTCTGTAGCTTCAGGAAGCAGAAAAGTGCTAAATTATTAGACTGGCTGTTTAATTCATACATAAGTATTGCTGTTATTGCTACAGGCAAGAGTCATGTTAGTTATAAAATTGATTTAGTACAGTCTGTTTCAATAGCAGACCCTATAAACTTCACAACTGATTCAGTGAAACTCTGGTTTCAGAGCATACACTCAAAAAAGGATCAGTGATCTTAATGCCTTAAATGAGAAATTTCAAATTAAAACTAAAATTTATATTTCTTAGGCAAAATTCCACACTCTGTTCTCTGATGCAATGTAAATGTTTCTGTAAAAGAAATTCATATGCAGTTCAAAGCTAGTTTTAATATCAATGGTAGTTATTTGAGTTTGGGAAGGGCAGACATGCACAGCTGTCAATGCCTTTTTACTCGTGAAATTACATCATTCTGGCTTTTGACTCATGCTTATTGTGTGGGATACTCTTCTACAGATATCAAACTATGAATCTATTAAATTTGTTATTATTATTGGAAATATATTCTAGCCAGCATTAGTGTATCGTCACATTGTTTTTTATTAATTTATTGTCACTTCTTCCTCTTTATTCATATGTGACCATATTATTCTCACCAGATTTAACCACTGCTCATTGCCGTGTGGAAGCTTTCCTTGCACACTGGTCTGAAGTGTCCTTACTGCATCCTGCTCACAGTAAAGCATTCCTTTTCTAGGCCTAGTTGGTGAATGGCAATGCATACCACAGGCCTGACATCCTCTGTGATATCTGACAATCTGTCAGTCGTCCCTTCTTTACTAATACAGATTTCTTCCATTCGATATAGAGGCTGCTATTCATAAACCCAACATTATTATTGTCTCGGACAGCATGGCACCCTTAAATCCAAGATTCCACTTGGAATGTTCACCTATATACTTATTCCAATCCATTGGTAAGAGAGGGGAGTTTCCTTGCAGTGCATCAATACAACTATCATAAACTCAAGTCTTTTCCCTGCAGCTCTGGCAACCATATCAGCATAAATCCAAAGTTTACCTTGACAACTGGCAGCCACCAAGCCTGGAAGTCCTTCATGTCCTGTATGCTTGCTACTGCTGTTTATCCATTCTGCAAACATTTTTTGGCTGTCCAGCCAATCATTCTGCCAGACAGAGTTACCATTTTGGTGTTTTAAAAACTCTATCCAAATGACTTGCTCCACTCAGACTGTACTTAAGATCTGGACTCTGTGGTGATTCTCTTTACCACCTCTTAGCAAGCCAGCTAGCATCCTGGTAAAGACTATATCTGGAGTTATAGGCCAACAAGCAAAGTTCATCAAACCCAAAAATGACATCACTTCTCCACCCTGGCTTTCTTCCTGCCTACCAGTTGAATTATCCCCATGCAGTTAATAGGCTATCACCATCTGGTAACCCCGACACAGTAACACTGTACAATAATTCAGCTTACAGTGGGACAGTCCTTATAGATAAACTATTAATTTGGACAAAATTATGCATTTGGTACTGTATTAGTTTTGCCTTAATGAAAAATATGAAGAAGTAGAAAGTCAGCTATGTTTGCTAATGTAAGAGCTCACAATGCTCCATTGGCACCTAACCTAATTCCTTACATCAAATTGACTGTTCTGCATTTATGACTACTCTGCATTTAATCAACTACTATGAAACAAAGGGGACACCAATGTACTGCCTTTAAGAAATCAGTAGTGCACCTATTAATGACTCTTCCGTATGACCTGCTTTTAGCACAGACAGCAATTCAAGTGTTATTACTCCATATGCACTACTGTTGGTAATGTCTGAATGAATCATCCCAGTAGAATTATTTACTAATGAATTAATTTATATTTTATTGTCTGGGTTAGCTTTTTTAAGCAAGGTCCATTTCCAAAGGGGACCTGAAAAAAGAAAAAAACTTAAAAGCAATAACAAATAATAGACATAAAAAGAATGATGATGACAAATGAGTACATGGAAATAAACATGAGTACATGGAAACAAACATGAGTACATGGAAACAAACACTACAAAGGCCCCCACAAATATATCAACACCACAGTTACACCAATTAATAAAAGGGAGAACTGTTCTGGTGATATGAATCACTGCCAGTGCACAGTTAGAACTGCACTGGCAGTAATTCCCTAGAAAACAATGTTGGAATAATTCATACTATCAGTCTCAATAACAAAGCACAGCTCCTGCATCAGATGTTGTTAACCCCATTTAAAATAAAGTGATGACTATTGGCTACTTATCATTATTTACACAGGTAGGATGGTGGGGCACAGTGACAGGGATCAGCAATGGATGATGGGCAAAATTATTGGCTAGGCTTATAAGGGCCTCCAGGCCAATAGCCTAGTATCAACCTATGAACCTATACATAGGTGGAGAAAGAGATGGACAGTGGACATTTATGAGATCTTGTGTAACAAGGCTAGATGATTGGGAAGAGCTATGTATACTGTGCAAAGTTGAGGGGGGTGGATCTTCCTGAGAGGGGCTAGTGACCAGATATTGTGTATGCTTTCACAAGACTGGTGACAGCGGACACAGCTATTGTAGATGGAGTAGCACTGTGCAGGCTAGAATGGGAAAGTGATTGTGGGCCCACTGTTCGGTATCATGCAGACTGTGAATGGCCTTATCTAGGATGTTATACCCATGAATGAATGGCATGGCAGCACTAGCAACATCCAATAAAATGGATGATGTGGGGGACAGCAATAGATTCTATGTCCTTAAGAACAGTCCTATCAGGCCACACTAGTAGGTAGCATTAAAGAACTCACACTTCATGACTTTGACATACCTGTCATGTTGGGATGCTCACAATGGAGACAGAGGAGTGGTGGCCAATTGTATGGTGGTGGCCCTATTATGTGCAAGTAGGAGACCTCATGGAGTGGTTATCTAAAATTAACATACGGTGATCAAAGCATTACAGGGATTCATGTTCTTCATCATGCATGTTAAGCATTTCCAGAACTCCAACATCGCATTGATGACATACCCCTGTGGTTGTATTACTGGTCTGCACAGCTGCTTGATTTATGCCTAGCAATATACCTATTTTGGGCTATGTGCAGGTGATGTGCAGGAGATGTGACACTGATATTCACTGGTGTACCACTCCTTAGTGCCACCACCATGTTCACTAGTAGTGTCACTGATCACTGCAGGTGTACAACATGCTGACAATGGTAAACCTTCAGCTGGGCCACAAGGTATGCCATGGTCTTCCATACACAGTGGACAGGCATGGACAGGTGACACAACTATGTTAGTGGGTGTGGGTTGGAGGGTGTACTCTACAGTTGTTGTTGTTGCTGATAGTGGAACTGTGCTATCAGACTGGGGCAGGGAGCGACTGTCATCATTGTCAGGCTCTGATTTTGTCTACAGCATCATGCTGCTATCGGGGAAGCCTTACTTCACAGCAGGTGAACCCATGACCACTGCTCCTGCAAAGGAGACAAAGCCTTATCCTAGCACTGCACCAGGATTGCAGGAACAAGATCATACAACGAAAGAAGGCAAACATACCTGCTAGTGTCTGCTGCCATGCCTGCAACCCAGATACATCTGTGGAGGAGATATGATGGTGTTTACTATTAGAATTCTGACACCAGTGAAGCATCACAAGATCATGCTACTGTCTTAAGGTAAAACCAGCCTAATGTAGTCAATTAGAGGTATACAATATTTCGACCAGTTTGGCATCCCCATCCAGGCCCCAATCTGGTAATAATATAATCTTGCTGTCCCCTAACAGAAACATGAAGAAGTTCTCAATGTCAGTGAGTGTGGTATTTGATGACAGAGCCCCTTCCTGTGGCCATCTCCCATGCAATGTCTTGAGCTTTTATACAGGCATCCATCATCATGTCAGTGATCCTGCAGTAGACCTGTTGTGCAGTCACTTGTAGCCAGCAATGGCACTGCCCTCTTTGATGAGGTCTTGGCATGCACATGATCCCAAAAGGCCCTATCAGCAATTTGTTTGCTTAAACTGCACCCACCATATAAAGCCTGTTGTAATATCATTGTTTCTACCAGAAATAATTTTTCTAGTCATTCACTGCCATCTACATTCCTATACAGGGGGATGTACAACTATGTCCAGTACCATAACATCGATATGCCAAGCACCCTTATGAAAGAAGTATGAGCAAGAAGTGGCATGCCTGCTATATACTACTTTCACAAGCCACATTTCCAACCGGTCCACTCATGATGGCATGAGAATGAAAAGTGGCAATGTTAGAACTCTGTGATCTATCTCTATGGACCTCTAGGCCAGCATGTGTCACTCAGAACACATCCACAGCCTTCTCCATGTATCAGATGTGCTTTAAACACCCCACTACTTTCTATGTGTATATCAACTTCACTCCTGTAATGGTCAGCATGCAGTCAGTCTCGTATTTCTGTATCGCCAACCTATGAGTGTAGTCTGATGATCACTGACATTCAGCAATATAAATCATGGGCTACTTTTGTGAAGGCCCATGCCTTGTATACCAAAATACCCTATTCTGAATCCCAAATGCTGTATTTCTCACTATCTGTAGGACGCTGTTGAGAAAAACTCCTCCCAAATAAGGTAAATAGATCTTTTTTGCATCCCATCCTGCTCCTGGTCTGTGTACTCTTACATCAACTTCTGCAAAACATGCTTATACTTTGTCAAACACTGCAATAATCTCTGAAGAAAATCTGCTTAATATAATATAGCAATCTAAACTGAAAATGTGATCACTGCAATGGCAGAATTCATCCAGATATTACAGGGCTCATAGTACAGTAATCATGTTAATAAAACAATGCAGAATAAATGTTTCTGAATTATGCATGTAGCACAGCATAAGGGTAATCCTGAAGGGTGCTATGCTTGAAATCCATGTTAGGCTGTGGTATATTCTAAACATGCCCGGGCAGTTTCTGCATGCTTGTGGGCTTCTGCAATCTAGTTATTAGCCTGTAGGGGTGCAATGGCATGTCAGTGCCATTATTTGACATGTGCTTCCATGGTACAATACAGTATATCCATTTGTAGAGGCTTCCTTAGTGTTTGTGATGGGCGTACATCTGCCACCCTCTTCTTCCAGGCATTGTGTTGTGTACCCACAACTGCACGCCAGCATTGAGCTGGATCAGGGTGAAACTGCTACACTCCATGTTGATTCATTTCACATAGTGTTCACAAGGTACATCTGCATGCTTCAACTTGGCAAGTTGGTATGGCGTCTGGAAGGGTTGATATAGGAAGTATCCTGACAAGGTGCAAAAGGGAAACAAAAATCTTTCTTTACCTGCTACAGCTGCAATACCTGGAATCATCTTTGAGGGACTTGTATGAGGGGCTCCTTGTACAAAATGGATGTCTGGCACTGCCTGGCCAGGATAATGATTATGTCATGGAAATCACTCATTTTAGTGAGCAGTGCCAGCATCAAAACAGCACCCTGAAGAATGGTCAGCAGAGGTTAGGCTGATGGAGACCCAGTTCTACACTTTGTATCACAAACTGATTATTGTTTTTGCAGATATACATGGTTTACCATCACAATTTTGAAAATGTTTTGTA
>NC_056737.1:541946597-541974097 GCF_019279795.1 Protopterus annectens
GGGACAACTTCTATAATGGTAGTGCCTTGGGCTTGTATACTGAAAAGTTTTTTTTATCTACGGGAGTGTTTTTCTTAGGGGTAAAAATTACTAGTTTATCTTTTTTTTGGATTTATGGCAAGATGATTGTTAAGCATCCAAGATTAGTAGAGGTGAGGGCATTCTGGGTGATCTGATGGAGTTCAGAGCTGGAATTTGCAGTGCATATTATTGTAGAGTCATCAGCATACTGGATTAATGAGCACTGTGGAAGAGTGATGTGAAAGTTGCTAATAAAGATGCTAAATAAGACAGGACCACGTATGGAGCCTTGGGGTACCCCTGCGGAAGTATTGAGGAAGGGAGAGTAAGACTGTTGCCATTTGGTGGATTGCTGCCTATTGGAGAAATAGCTTTTGAACCATTGTAGGGTAGGTGGGGAAATGGGAGGGTAGATAGTTTAGAGAGGAGGATAGTGTGGGAAATGGTATTGAAAGCTTTGGAGAGGTTGAGGAAAAGCGAAGTGATTATTTTACCAGACTCCCGTGCCCGGTTAACTATATCAAGGAAGGAGAGGAGGGCTGTAGTGGTGCTGTGCTCTGGATGGAAACTATGCTGAGTGGTTGACAAAATGTAATTTTCAAGCAGGTGGTTGAGGAGTTGGGCATGGATGCATTTTTCCAGTATTTTAGAGAGGGGTGAAAGAATATCTATGGTTTGAAAGTTTGTGGTGTCTGTGTTGGTGCCACCTTTGTATAAGAGGGGATTGAATGCTTTTTTTCCAGATGTCTGGGACAAGAAACTCTTTAATTAATCAGTTAATGAGTATGCTGATGGGATAAGCTATAGAATTTGCAGCTAGCTCCAGGAAGTGTGGGGGTAGATTGTCAGGGGCTAGAGTACAGGGTTTCTTCTTCTTCTTCTTTCGGCTTTTCCCAGTTAGGGGTCGCCACAGCTGAATCACCTGTCTGCTCATGATTGGCAGTGGAGTTTTATGGTGTCATGTTGCCAGCCCAGCACCCAACCTTCCACAGAAGGCACACACACACTCACACCTAGGGCCAATTTGGAGTGTCCAATCCACCTACAGCATGTATTTGGGATGTGGGAGGAAACCGGAGCACCCGGAGAAAACCTACGCAACCACAGGGAGGACATGCAAACTCCACATAGAAGGCACCCTAGCCAAGGATCGAACCAGAGAACCTCTTGCTGTGAGGTGGCAACGCTAACCGCTGCACCACCGCGGCCGCACACTCTAGAGTTCAGGGTTTAAGCTTAAGTAAATGTTTTTTTTTATTGTGGCAATGGGTATGGGGGAAAATTTTAGGTTAGAGCTGTGTGTAGGATTGTTTTCTGGGATGATTTGTTCATTAGCTGTCTTGGTGGTGGTGGTGTTAACCATAGGCAAGGTGGTGGTTAGGTTAGCTATGGTGTCAATGAAGTAGGAACTGAAGGGGGTGTCAAGTTCATTAGAGGTTCTGTGTGGGTCAGGGGATGGGTTGCTTTGAGAACCTGGATGTAATAGATGGTTGATGGAGGACCAGAATTTTTTGGTATTATTTTTATGTTGGCTTTATAGGTGGAGGCAGTGGGCTTTTTATCATTGGTTATTAGACGTTTTGCCTGGTTACGGAGTTGTTTGTATTGTATTAGAGTTGTAGGGTCTTTGTTTTTCTGCCATGATTTCCAGATTTTATCCCTTGTGGATATGACTTCTTTGGTGGATTTTGAGGGCCAGCTTGAATGGTTATGTTTTATTCGTTTTTGGTGGGTGGGTGCTTGCCTATTTAGAATGTCTAGGAATGTTGAGTTAAAGAACTCAACAGCCTCATTAAGTGGCAGGGAGTTTAGGCATTCCCAATTTACTTTAGCTAAGGTTTCATTAAATATGGATGGTTGGAACTTAGCAAAATTTCTGGTTGATTTGTATTGGTATTGCCCTGGGGTTGGGGTGGTTTTGCGTAGGATATATGCTGGGTGGTGGTTGCTAATGGTATTAGGTAGTATGCCTGCAGTGATGATATTGTCAGGGTGGGACACTAATACCCAGTCTACTGTGGAGCCCCTAATGTTAATTTTGTGGGGTCTGCTGATGTCTTCAATTAGTTGGGCGAAGTTATGAAGGTTTATGTTTTTTGAGGGATTGTTGTGGCCTATGTCTAGCCAATCAATGTTTACATCACCTAAGATGATGGTTTCATTATCTATGTTTTGTGAAGTCCAGGCAAGTATGTTTTCTAATATTGGTACGTTGTTTCCTGGAGGAATATACAGAGCAATTATGTAAATGTTTTTATGGTTGTTAAGTTTTAATAAAGAGATTAGCACTTCGGCTGTGGAGAAGTTGGGTATTGGTTTTGAATAGGGAATTAATGTATATTTGTGAGGGAAGAGTATTGCTAATCCTCCTCCTCTCTTGTTCGGACAATTGGCTCTCAAGCATGAGTAGCCTGGAGGAAGAAACTCAGTGTCTTTTACATATGATTTCAACCAGGTTTCGGTAGCTGCTATAATATCAAGGTTGTTTTGTGAAATCCATGCCTGGAGTTCAGGTATCTTGTCCTAAGGCTTTGGAGATTTATGTTTGACAGCAGGAGAGATTTGTTAAGTTTGTTAGGGCTGGGGAGGGTTGGCCCTGGGTTGGGATGTACATCACCACACTGGGATATGATGCTTTGCTAAATTATGTGAGCTATACTTAGTTTTTTTTTTCCTTGAAAATGGTATAGTTGCTGATGGTGTGATAATGGGGGTGTCTGTGGAGAGATATAATTTTTATGTTGGATAGTACAGAGGTATTAACTGTGAATAAGCTAGGGTGGATGTTTGAGTAACTTGGTAAATGTGGGTTATGTGTGATGGTTGTACAGGTGGATGTAGGAGGTATGTTTGGTATCTGGAAGCTTGTGATTATTTTTAGGACAGAGAGCATAAGTGAGAGAAGTGAGAGCATAGAAAAAGTAGTGAGGGGCATAATGGTGGTTGAATGCAGTGTGATAACACTATATGGCCTTATTTAGAATGGGTGGGGAGGAAGATTAGTTAAGAGGTAAGGTATGACTGTAGGAAATAATTAAAGAGGTTATAGGATAGGTGGAAAAGAGGTGTGGGAGGGGTAAGGTTAGGTATAAGGATGATGTTGTATGGGGAGGGCGGCGATGGGGGCAGGGAGAGGAGTAGAGTTTGTGTAGTGAAAGGAGCGGGTCCAGTCCCCACAGGGAGAAGGGCTGAAAAACTATCAGTGTAAGGTGAGGAATATCAGTATGTAACAAAAGACTGATCTGAGTAGCTGTGGAATACTTTAAATAATTATCACTGCAAGCACACACACAGGGTTGTTTGGCAGTTATCGAGAGAGTTGTGATTAATATAGAAATTATAATGTAAGTAAAAACAAAACTTTACCAAATTAAACAGTAAATGCTTGGAACTGAAACACTGTGTGAGTGTAAGGCTGATTCAAGGTATTATGGCCCAATCTAGTGGCAATTGTCTGGATCCCATCACTGTTCTTGTGCATAAACCTGTAAGCCTCAACACTTTACAAAAACTAAATTGTAATTCACCTATTACAGTAGAAAAGCGGGAGGGAGTCAGGTTCTTACTTCTCAGAGGTTTTACTTAGTTAATATAGCCAGCCATCTTCAGACAAATGAAAGATAACGGTAAATTCACAGCTTAAATACATTAAAAACATATGATTAGTTAGATAAATTAATTATGTTAGAATCAATTAACTTGTTTATGTAATACTCTTAGATGAGGCTTTAAAGTGACCAGTTCATTTAAACCTGGGGGAATATGTGCTCTCAGTCTAAAGATCCATTTTAATTCTTCTTGTTCAGTAATATGCATTATATCAACCCCTCTTAAAGGTTCACAGAGTATGTGTAAAATCATGAATTTAAAAACGTGTGTTTGATCAGTTTTATTAATATGTGTAAAGAGTGCATTAGTTTCAGTGTTTTTTCTGATTTCTAACAGGTGCCCACCAATTCGTTCTTTAAGCTTTCAGTTGGTTTACCAACATAATAAACCTCATATTGGTTACATTTAGCAAAGTAAATTAAATTTTTAGTATTGTGGTTACCATAGGTTCTGAGTTCAAAGGCTTTACTATTTATGAGATGTTGAAATGTTTAATGTGTGTATATATATATATTCACAAAATGTGCAGTTATTACATTTAAAAATACCACATTTGGTGCTATGAAATATATGTTGTATGATGGGTTGCTATCTGTAACATAGTTTATTTTTCAAGTTAGCATTTCTTTTATAGCTGAAGAAAGGTCAGTTATGTAATATCTGGGTTAATTCAGGAACTTCCATTAAAATAGGCCAGTATTTATGTATGATCTTTCTGGTATGTTTTTGTTGTATGTCAGGACACATCTTTGTTTCTGTTTTTGTAAATGTTCTTTACTGGTCCTTTATTATAGGGACAAATACCCAGATTTGCTATGATGATGTCAGCTTATAAATCTTAGCTGTTCCTTCTGCTACATGGAAATGATGACTGTCTTCTCTGAACCAATATAGGCACAATTGCAAACTGATGTTGAAACTTTGTATACTGAACTACTTTCTACAATAGAATTGAATGCTCATTCTATTTTATTACATGGGGCTATAGACAGAATCAAAGACTTTGAGAAAAGGCTAATTAAGATGAAAAAAAGAAAACTAAAATGGGACATGAATGACTTCAAATTTGGCAACGTCTTCACTTGGACCAATAAGAGACCATCATCCACGTAACATCAACATCATATAGAATTGGCTTTTACAGCATGAACCTATGAACCATCAATCTCAGAAGAATAACAACCATCTGGAAAAATTCATTTTCAATGAAGTACTGTAAAAAATTGCAGAAGGAAAAAAATCAAAATATATTTATACAAGCAGCCTGTTGAAGCATATGTCAACGACTTTGACAGCTGTTGATTTTTCTATGTTTTATAAAAAACTAAACACAAAATTATGTCTTCGATTATAATAGAAGTATAGAGTAGCTACATGAGTAGTTCATATCAGATCTTCATTACTAGGTTAAAATATGTTTAAGAAATGTATTCATTTTAATATGCTAATGTGTGGTTCATTTATGTTCTTTTTACAGTAAATATTTAAATGTATAATTGTGACTTGACTTGTATTTGATGTGCATTTTTGCAAAGTTCTCCAAACGAAATGCAAAAGTATTTCCCCCAGTACCTTTGCATGTGCACAACTGTGGATTAGAATACTTAAATATTTTGTGGGGGCTTCATCTACCAAATGGGAGTGTTGTGACACTTCTTCACTGCAAAAAAGGTTTGCTTTATTTTTGAGTATATTCATAGTCTGCATCTATCTAGATTTTTGTTTTGATTATAGTTATTTTTATAGTTGTGGATTATATTGCTGAGGTTTACTGAAAAGAGTTTAGACAGTGAAAAGCAAGTCAGGCTTAATAAGTGTAATTATAGAAGATAGCGGATTGTGTATGAGCTGTGATTTTTTTATAAAAGAAATTTTATTGTTATTTATATTTGTTAACCAAAAGAGAACACTGATATTTAGAGACCTTAGTTTAAAAAATAAACTAACAGACTACTTGTTGTTGACTTGAGGTAAGGGGACCGATCAGTTATAAGCAGCTGATTTTATTTTTTATTATTTCTTACGGTCATTAACATAAAGGTACATTTGAGCAATAAAACAAAATAATCTTTACAAGAAAGATGGTTACTTAATTATGCTGTCTTATAAGTTTAACATAATCAGGTTCAAGTTTACAAAGATACACCATTAGTAATATTTTAAATAATTTTTGACTTGATACAGTGATGTTGTATAAAAGGTTAGTATACCCAATATGCCTTTCACTCAGAAGGCATGATATTTAGAAAATACTGAGGAAACTGGATTATCTAGTGGTAACTTGTGTGTGGGTGTCAGGTTAGCTGTCATTTATAAGGGGTTGAAAGTGGAAGAGTTAAATTTCTGCCTGCTTTTACAGTAGTATTACTACAATGATACAAAGCATGGTACATGCATATGTAAAACAATATATGCAACCTGTTTTGGCAAGTGACATCAACGTGGTGGTGGTGGGGTTCAGCTGCAGGAAGGAAATGAATGCATGGGAATAAACAGAATGCTGTGGGGCTCTATATTATGACAAGGAAATGACCATCACCTGTGATCAAACAATAAATGGTGTTTCAGTCACTTTCATCCACAGACTACCTCCGTACCCACTCATTACTGCCACGTTCTGGATTAAGTGAATCTCAGATGTCTGACTGCAATTAACAAAGCCAGCCTTAGGTAACATATAGCATACTAGATAAAGATCCCATGCCCTCACTGCACACAGATTCCTCCTGCACCTCCCCAGTTTTCCCTCAATCATGACCCCACACAGTCTCTATGGATTACTCCCTTCTTGTGTTTTTTTTCACTTTGTCTTACTTTTTAGCTTTTTGTCCCATCCTCTTAACATACACTAACTGGCCAACACTCTGTTGTAATAAGTGTGAATGAAGTTAACTGAATTACTCCAGGGGCCCGGGGTGCTCAGGTCCTCGGAAGTCATAGCATTCTAGATTCTTTGTTGTAGCATCTTAGAGTTTTTTTTTCTTTTTTAGTATCTTTTTGATTTAATGATAATCTAAACTGAAATCAAAAGTAAGGAAAGAATTATGTAAGTCTTATTTTTTCACTCAAGGAAAAATAAGTTGTGTCTAAAGCTTAATGTTCAAATCTAAAAAATTGCAGTTTCCAATAAACCAAGATGATGAATACTTGTATAGATATATAAATCCTAGATGCAGGAAGTGTCTCCCTGCCTTCCCCTCCAAGATGAGTTACATTTTGTGTATTTGATGTTAGATGTCCATAAGCTCAATCAAAGAACTAAGCCTTGTGACCTGGCAATGCTCCTACAAAGACAATCACCAAATCCATCAATTACACTCCATTTATTCCCTGTCTACACCTCAGGTTTATGACTGTGTTAAAAAAAAGCCACAATTATGTATTCCAGTTAGTTTCACATAGATGCAAACCAGCTATGCATGGCCAGATAATGAATGCTTAAACTGATCAAATGGCAGCAAGGTTAGTCACTTTTATTCATCAGCAGCCCCTTTAATCAGCAATTAAAGTCAAACATTTGATTGCATAGCTTGAGATACAATAGAAATAATAGTAGCTGGTCAGAAAACTTTACTTTACCCTACCCCCTCCATGACCACCATCAATTAAAGCTACTTGTATGACTATGGTAGCAGACCCCAGAGGTCTGACTGTGATCAAATGAATGAACAAATACATAAATTAACTGTGACACAGCAATGTTTCTTCTCAGTTCAAGGCTGTGAAATCACAGATTGCAACCCGCTACTGTGCTGCCCTTCCATATATCTCTCAGCTACTTAACTCAAGAGTCAAGAAGAAAGTTAAAAAATAATCAATAACAGGACCAAATACTGACCTTAGAAACTTAGGACGTTGCTAGAATAGCAGGCCTTGCTTTTGAATACTTTTTCAGTATTAAACTCAATGTCTGTCATTAGTCACTGCATTCCTCACTGATTAACCCAAAAAAAACTTTGCAATGAACAGATAAATATATGATACTAAATCGGAAACATTCAGTGAAATCAGGGATGGTTCATAGCATGTATACCACCCACACACACACACACACACACACACACACACACACACACACACACACACATAAACATGCACTCACTTATAATAAAAGACATATCTTCCTGCATACTTGATAAGTGGTAAATGTTATACTAGTTTAATAAAAATACCTGAACCCATGCTCACATTTCAGGGGTTAATTCTTTACTGATATCTTACAGGCTATCTCAGTTTCAGCCAGTCACCTGCAACAGGCTATGCCAATATTAATTACTCCTTGCTGCTTCATGCAGTAGCCCAATGAGCCAATGATTTGCTTTTTTGTGATAATTTTGTCTTCTGCAGAAGGAAAAAGAACTCTAATTAGGAGTTATGGCCTTATTACAAATGTTGAAACAGTCTGGCAGGTAGAGTAATCCAGATTATTTTATTTTCCCCTTTCATTAGACTTTGGAAGGTTCCAATCTCTATAACAATAACAATAGATATAAGCATTGAAAGTAATCCACAATAGTCAGCCTATCAATCAATAAGTATTATCTTAAATAAATATCTAATGTAGTCAACATTTCTTCTATGTCACCATCTTTAACCTCATTCTATGGTTTATTTCAGTGTTTAACAAATGGACACAAAGCCAGTTACTTTTTAAATTTTATTTCTTATATACATTCTTGATAGTCTTTTAAATATAAGTATTTTTCCAGCCTTGAGCATCATAACCATTTAAAATCTCTCCTCTTGTAGCATATTGTGCACAGATTAGTATTTCAAGTCTAAGACATACTACTATTGGAATCAATCATTTTAATAAAGCAATGCTGAATTCATTCTAAACCACTACAGGACAAGCTTTACATTCAGGAATGGACAAGTTCTTTATTTTTTTTATCCAGTATAAGATTAACAAAGGAAGCACCATGTCTTTCTTTCTCAATTAATTTATGTATTAACACATTTTAATATTTTAGATTCCCAGGTTCATAACTTCTGATTAGTAAAGGTTAATTTATTGAATTCTTCATCCATATGTCCAACATGTTAAACACAATATGATCTAGTAAGTTATTTTTTCTATATTTGCATATACATACTCCCAACTTTAGAATCTCCAAAGGTCATATGTTTACTCTGTTTCTTGTTTATGCCCATATGGATTAATTTGGCCTTAATTTGAATTTTATGCAGAGCATTATGAAGTAAGCTAATATTAAGTTATATTGTTAATAATTTTACTAGTCTTTAGATCATCTGCATCAAATTTGCTGTAGATACTCTGATCACAAATTAAATTACCATGGTATAAATTAAATAAGAATCAGTGAACGATCCCAGTAGTATAGCCATGGACATTCAATTCTGATCTATGACCAATGCCAACATAATAAGTTTGATTAATAAGCCAGCTACAAATCTGCCTTTGAAACTAAATTCCTAATACCATGTTCCTCAGTGCTATTATATACAAGTTATAGTAAATCATCTTGAAAGCCTGAGTAAAATCAGTATAAACCATACACCCTTGAAGACTGTGTTCTAAAGCTGAAATAATATTGTTGTAAAAATACTAGTTTCTATGCTACTGTTGGTTGGTCATGTGTGCATTCATGAATGCATAATGGCATATATCTGGCACACATAGCTGAATCAGTTTGCAGATTCACTTTTCCATCACTACATTCTCTATAACTTTTCCAGCATAAGGTAAGAGGCTGATTTGTCTGTAGCTGGTTACTAATAACTGATTGATTTTGTTTTTATACAGGGTAGTGATATTTGTGATTTTCTAGTCAAGAAGGATTTTACCATCCTTTCAGTTAGTGTTAACTAAATACACCAGAAGGGTAACAATCATAGTTAATAATACTTCTAAGTTCAATAGCCTTATTTATTTTCAAATATTTAATCATTGCCTTTAGACTGTTGATATAGTAGAGAGATGTTCTGACATAAGATGAAGGGGATCAATGGATGTAACTGACTCAGATTCTGTATAGTAGATCTTTTAAGATATATAGAGTGGGCTACAGTTTTGTCACCAACACTATTTGCTGACCCATGTATGTACACTAATGGTACATGGGCATTGACTTTATACTTACCAATGTTTATAAACCTAAAAAAGGGTCTCCAATTGCCAGCATATCTACTGACTTGTCTGTAGTATTTCACTTATTATATAATCATATAATAATTTAATAAGCTGTCTAATATTACAAGACAGAAATCTCACAGAGTATTTTTTGTTTGCTTATCTCATATTTGCAACTGAATCATTTTGTTGTAATAATCTTCCATATATATTCAATGTCAAGGCCATAAATTTCTATTAGCAGTCCCTGTATTTAAGTAGGTTTCCAGCCAAAGCACAACCAGACTTTAGAAGGGAAATATAATGATTATACAATTAGAGTTCTCTGCAAGTCACCCAATGTTTCATATTAATAACAAAAGAATAAAAATAATATGTTGTGTTTAAAAAGGTCTAAGAACCAGGCCCTAAAATATAAGAGAAACTGTTAATAGATAGGTGCTTTCATCCCACTAACTTCATTAGAACAAATTACATCAATTAATGGCACAACAAAATGTATGCAGGTAGGTGAAAATATTCTTTAAATGCAAAGCAAACATACATTTTAAAAATGTATGCATAATTCAAATTCACATCTTAAAAATTAAAAAAAATATAATTATTTTTTAAAAAATTATATATATATATATATATATATATATATATATATATATATATATATATGATCTACTTTTCTTCATCAAAATTTCATTACTTCGAAAAAGAAAAGTAGATGCCCACTTCAATGAAAGTGCATTTCAACAAAAGTGCACTTTTGCTGAAGTCTAGTCACTGGATTGGCTGACTAAAAAAAAAAAAAAAAACATCTTTTGCATTGGGGGCAACCCCCTGCACTCACTAATTAAATATGCCAACTCCGAGATCACACTTCAGCGAAGAAAAGGGGAAATTCCCATTCTGCGCTGTATTGTGATCTCTGTACATGGTTTTTGAAGTTTCAGTACTTCAAACAAGTGGTCTGTCATAAGTAGGCTTCAAAGTACTGAATGTAGACCCATATATATATATATATATATATATATATATATATATATATATATATATATATATATATATACATATATATATGTATATATTTATATATATATATATATATATATATATATATATATATATGTGTGTGTGTGTGTGTGTGTTTGTGTGTGTGTGTGTGTGTGTTTATACACACGCACACACGCACACACCCGCACACACACACACACACACACACACACACACACACACACACACACGCACACATACCACTGACTATGAAGTGTAAGGAAAAAATGGTTATATTTGCTGAATTTTAAAATGTTGTGGTTTGTATGGTTTGCATACATATATATATATATATATATATATATATATATATATATATATATATATATATATATATATATATATATATATATATACATATATATATTTGTTTAAACCTTTTTTTTGTTTGTTTTATTGTGATTCATACAATGTTTTCAGCCAGATGAATTATGCTACATGACCAATGGTTTGGTATTTAAGTTGTGCCATAAACTCATGCAATTTGTTTCAGACAAAGTCCTAAATTAACTTACTACAAAAAAACTTAACTAATAAAAGTTTTTCATATTTTGAGGCCTGATTGTTTGACCTTTCTAGGCATCAAATTTTCTTTGGTTCTGGTGGTTTGGTTATGCTTGATGCTCCCTTTCCTGTTTCTGGCCTTGTTATTTTAAGTGGGGATTTACCATAGCTTCTCCAGAACTCTTTGTGAACAGTGTTGGTATACCTGGGGATTCCTTGAACCTTGATTCCTTAAGTGGAGATTTGGAGGCTTAACACAGCTAGTAAGATTACTTACCCAAATTATGGTTCCAAATTCAAACAGCTTTGGGAATACATGTTACTTAGCAACATCCTTGACCCCAAGAGTATAACAAAGGGATATGATATGATTCAGCTAATGATGCAGAAGGAGTTAACAGTCAGCCTGTCCAGGTAGAAAAGACTGACAAATCCATTCCAACTGACCATCCTAATGCCAGCAGTTATGTAAAGGTTTAGTCAGTAATCTGGACAATCATGAATAATCTTTTACTCAGAAACTAGTTTTGATGCATGGCCTAGATAAAAAAAGAATATTTGGATAACACTTTTTAAAAGACTGCTTTAACACTAATTGCATCACAAAAGGAATGTGTATTTGGAAATTTTCAAATATTACCGAAGGTTCTGAATTCCTTCTTGAATTAAAATTCTTTAAAGAAAATTACAATTTTCAAACAGTGTCATCATCCAGGACCTACTTGTTCAAAATGACAAATATTGTCATATTTTTGATAGAGTGTATTCCAAATGTGATATAAACCAAATCTGAGAGAGGTAAAAATGCCTACAATCTTAATAAAGCCAAACCTCAGTAACATATGAATTCCAGTGTTATTTACAAAAACAGCTAGGCCCCCTAGAAATGGCAAAGAACAGGAAGATAGAAGCAATGAAAAAAAACATTGAATCAGATGACCAGCTGTTCCCATTAACCTTTTAAAACAACCACCCCTGTGACAAGATAACCATGGAGAACTACTAAGTAGGTGGGGGGGGTCAAATGCCAAGAAGAGAGTACAGCAGGAGAAGAGGAAGAGTAACTAAGTACTCCCATGTCTGCAGTAATATTGAGATTTCCAATAATGGAATATGTCCTGAATGACTGCAAGACCTTTAGCTGTAGTGGTTTAAATACTGACCAAACACATTTTTATTTGTTTTAGAAATGGATTTGGCAGACATGTTAATTGAACTTTATTTATCAGAAAATTGAATTTTGCTGATATATTTAAAGATTCTACTACATCTGTAAATTAGTACTATCGGGAGTGGGGGGGGTGGCTGTAAAGAGAATTATGTTTAATGCCGCTCTCCATTAAGCCATTCAACATTTTGAGGAAAATGCCAGGAAAAAAATATGAATATGAATTGCTTCATGATTTGGTCAACAAACAGATCATATGAATAATGAAACAAAAGTATCAGACTGGTTATTACAGTTTCCATGGATTATACAAGCAGAATATTTTATATTCCATCTGGGACTTATAAAATAGTCACAGTTTTCTTGAAATGCAATTAATATTAAATAAATGAAAATTTACTTTGTTCTTAATGATTTGGATTTACAAGGCATCATTGCTACTCAATTATATAATGATTTAAAAGTAGGAGGTTAGGCAGTGAACCCATGCTTTATGGAATCGCCAAACCCACATCCCCCTCTTAGACACATTATTGTGGCCCAAGGTTTAAAAACATGCCCTGGACTGCCTCCTCTATCACTTACTTCCATCCATATATGAGTAATGGTTTGTGGCCTGCAGCTCTGTTATGTTTCAAGGTTGGTCTGACTACTGCCATCAGCTACAGTGATCCTCAATGAGATTTCTTCAGTTATGAGTAGTATTTCCCTGATTCTCAAATTTATCTGAATGTTTTGTACCATCCTGATCATGGTGCTATCATTTTACATAGAATGGGCTTTCCTGTACATTGCATATATTTTCTTCACTGGCTGCAATTAATTCTGGCTTGTAGTTATTGTTTTGGCTTGATGGTTCTCTGTGTATTTTAGTTGTGATGCGTTCAGTATATCCTTCTGATTTTTCATGGTACATTGTCTTAATTTCTGTAGACATGTTTTTCCCCATTTTGGTTCCCTCGTATTGAAAGGAACTGTTCCTTGTTTGTGAAGTCACAGATTATCCATGTTACTGTATTGTTGCCCTCTCTATACACTACAGTGACACTTATAGCACAAATCAATAAGATATAAAACATTTAATTCTGTTAAAATTAAGTAATAAAAGTGGAAATGAACATAAATCTGGCATTCTGCGTTTCCATGTTTTCACAAACCATTGCACATTCTTTTAGTTTGACCCATTTTGTGAAACAAATATTCTTCATTTTGAGAATAAAATATTCAATGCTGTCTAGACAGATTACTGTAGTTTGCAGTGTGTTACTTTCTGAAAGTTTCTGCATACAAAAAAAAATAAAAATAAAAAATAAAATCCAAATGGCTTTCTTGAAGGAGGACTTGACATTGACTTATACAGCATAATGTCATACTCATTTAGTAACTCTGCAGAACAAGTTATGGCCTACAGTGAGGTTTTCTCTGAAGAAAACATTTTCAAAACCTATACTTCAGTCACCATTTTTTATGGCATCAAGCACTCAGGACACGTATTTAAAAAATAAAACTAGCATTAATGCAAGTGATTATTTAAGCATGAATGTCACAAAGACCAGACTTCATGATTTTTAAATACTATATTCATTAATGTATGGACTTGACCAGCTGTGAATGTTAATTTAAAGAAGGTGTTCATTTTTATGCAGTCCAGTGTTAAGCTACTTATCAAAATTCATTTCAGAATTTGTAACTAAGGGATTGCTCTAACAAGAAATGTATTTCTTTTTACACTGTATGGAGTCCATTCATTAAGAAATATTTTTGCATTGGTTTCATGCAATTTTATTACAAATTACATTATCCTTCTAAAAACAGCAGGGTTTCACTATTTATATCCCAGTGTATCACCATGGCAGTTTTCTTTTAAATAAAATGCAGAGTTTCTTCTATTATCCAGAAATTTTACGTCTTTGATTTGAATGTTAACAAGGTTATATAAGAGGTATTGCTATTTAAAAGGACAAAATAGCATTTTCTGAAAAACAGAGCAAGAGTTCAAACAGCTAGGAAGGGAAAAAATTAGATGACGTCAGCTGAAAGGGGAATGCTGTTCATGGCTTGGATTCATAATAAAGCAAGTTATGAGGGAAGCAGAAAGCTGCGGTAATATGACAGAAAATATGCATATCACTGAATTTGGTTTCTTAAATTTCCATAAGTAAAATTCAGCAATATTTAATATAAAAAAATATCACAATGTGGCTGGGTTGGCATCAAAATAATTATTTCAATATGGCAAGGTTAATCAATGTGACATTTGAAATATCACTATGAAAATAAATCACAAAACTTCCGCTAAATAAAACACAGTAACAGTTATCTAGAAACATTAAGACATTGCTGTAATTTTACATAATTTGTAATCATTTCTGTTTACAGTGTAACAGGAATATCCTTTCTTTGATATAAAATCCTTAGCAAGCCTTGCAAGTTTACTTTCAGTAATGCAATTATGTTTCATTTAGATGTTTATAGACATAGCAGATGGCAACAATCAAGGATTTATTAGCACTAAAGGGAACTTGTGAACAGATTACATAGTCCTGCCCCTCTCCCCTGGGGCAGCTGAGGATGAGTGACAGCATAGCCTACCTAGTAAAGGCTAAGAGTTAAAGAAGGATGGGGGCCTAAATATACAAATAACTGAGGAAACGTGGCGTACGCAGGAAGGGAATGTCAAGGTTTTGAGTTATGTTAACAGGTGTAATGGTCAGGCAGGGTTCTTCATGTGGGATCCAGTGAAGTGATTAGATTCTCTCCCTCTCTCCTTCCCCTTGTCAAGGCATAGTTAGACATAAGTCTTCAGGTAGGTTGGTTCATTGGAGAGGAGTAGTTTCCCTGTCCTTGAGCAGGGTACAGGTTTGCCATTTTTGTTTTTTGGATGTAGGATGAGGGATTTGACTCCTTTTCTCTCCTCTGATAAACTAATACCAATTTGAGTATTTTGTGGGTTAGGTGATACTTCCTAGACTAGGATGGGTATGTTTTAACCTCAGTATTCACTTGATAATATTTGATTACAGATGATGGAGTATCACACCACTGGCTCCTCAGCCAATCACATACACCAAATGTCTGAACCTGTGGTTCCTCTCGTACTGAGTAGGATTACTATCTCAACAACACATCATCAGTAGGATAAACCTAACCTGTCTCATGATGGTCTAATCTGAGCTCATGTTCCCTAGAATCAGGTTGTCTATGAATGATTTAGCACCTGGTTCTCCATGAATGTGAGGTGCACTGCAGGAGAGAGGTGGCCCTCTTCTGTCCATGCTCCGACCCAGTGATGAGCAACGCTCCTCGCCGACCTTGCAGCCGGTTGTCCCTGGCCAACTGTAGATCCGTGGTTGCAGTGTCACTGATCATTTATTTGTGAATTTGATTAAACAAATTAGTGGCAGAGTACACCTTAAAACAGTGTCTGTATGAGTACATTGCTCTGGATTTTATGGTGATTATGATTTTGGAAAGCTATACTTCCTGATCAGCGGAAGTAGGACTATGCAGTTCATGGAAGTTACAGTACCAAACTGTAAGCAGGGTGGGAACGTATTATGTGCACTCTTGAAAGTCATGTTAGTCAACCTGGAATAATGAAACTGATAAGGATAAGTGAAAGATGACAAACTGGTAGCTGATAAAGTTTGTTTAATGTACAACTGGTGGATTATATGCCCACAGATTTCCTGGTGTATTAATGCTTTATTATCCATTTTATGGTTTAATATGTTAGAAGTAATACAATTTGGTTATATATAATTTAGAGGTCAGTGACACACAAGAATTTCTTAGAGTATACAAACATTCTAACTGATTGATGATACTAAGTATAAAACTAAAGCACATCTTAAAAAATGGCAAAATCCAAAATAAAAAAAACTATGTAATAATATAAAAATGGTTAATTGCTTCTGCTCATATACATAAATTAAAGAAATTCATCAGAAAAGTTTTAGCAGTAGCTGGCTTCCTGTCTTGTAACATTACAAAAATTTCTGGTTTATAATATATACAAAAACAATTAATAGCATATATTGCTTAGATTTTTAGACTTGAAAACAAGTTATTGCTACATTTTAAAATAAAACACTAGTTTATAATTGTAAAACTGCAACATTGTTATATTATTATGTTGGTGTATAAAATCTATATAAACAGACCACAACAGAAACATGCTATCTAAACATCATAAATACACCCAGTAAGGTTCAGTAAGGTTCTGTGCAGGAATAGCTTATTCCTGCACAGAAGTGACCGTTTAGGAGCAGGACGGCAGCGTCCATGCATAGTAATGAAGGCGCTCTGCTTCAGCTTCTAAACAGACACAGAGTGTGGACGAGTGCAGGGGGCATGTCTGAGAGCAGAGTTCTCAGAATATACACTCCCCGCAGTCAAGAACTGCCGTTTGGCAATTACAGTGAGCGGGACTGCTCATTGGGTGTTGCATACCGCCAACAGCATTGATCAATGTAGAATGTCCAGATATGTGGCATACACATCTGGCCTGTTCCTCATTTACCCTGCCAAATCACTGGGATGATCTCATCAATGAAGTCTGAAATAATGGCAAACATACGAGTATCTGACTTCAAATCAATCAGAAAATGTACATAAAAACAAATCCCATTACCCTAGCAACACCCCAAGTTTATAACAGCAATATTTAAAATATAATAATATAAACACTTTTTTTTATCAAACAGATTAAATTTAACCGTAGGTGTGTGGGTTTGACCATTGTTTAGCTACGCATACTGTAGCTTAAGTGGCACAAGAAGATAAATATCAAGATACATGCAAATGAAGCAGTACTGCAATAGTGTAATGGTCAGAGCATTCGCCTTATGAGAAGTCATTCCCACTTCAATTCTCACTGCAGTAAATTCCATTTTCCATGTCAAATCCCTTTATGAACAATATTTTTTGTATAACCTAGTAAATAACATATTGTGAACTGGAGTACTGCATTAAATGCAGATCTGAGGTGTCATTGTAATAATGTTGTAAAATCCACAGATAAATGCAAGTGCCCTGTACAGTATATGTACACATGAATCAGGGATACAAATCAAAGGTATAATGTGTAATGAATGAGAAATCCATAGTGTCCAAATCCACCACCTTCCGAAGAACCATGTTACATTTCTGTCTAAATAAGTGCAGAGGTAAGCGGTAATAAGCACTTGTAAGCAGTAGTAAGTAGGTATAAGCCTGTTTGCACAGGGGTAAGCAATGTGAACACTGGTTAAGCAATATTGACGTTAACTCTCTATAAACATATTTAACCAGAAGTTAGTTTACCGTTGTGCAAACACATGCAAACCCACTTACAATTGCTTAAAAGTGCCTTAATCACTCTGTATCCAACAGCCACTGGTCTACCCAGAAACAAAATAAATAGCCCTTGCAGGTCTTGAACCAAGGACCCTGTACACTATAGTCACAGTAGTTAACCAGTAAGCCATCACAGCAGTACATAAGAGTGAGGTATCATCAAACAGATCCTCACTACAGGAAAATCAAAATTAACATGTGAAAGGAATCTATATACAGTTTTATGTTGTATAACCTACTACATAATATAAATATGCGAACTGGAGTACTGCATTAAGTCCAGATGTGAGGTGTCATTGTAATAAAGTATTGAAATCCCCCAATAAACACAAGGACCCCATTCAGTGTACATACACATGAATCATGGATACCAAACACATATATAACATGTAATGAATGATAAATCAATGCCAAACAGCAAATAGTGTACAAATTAAAAATTAAGCAATGCTAAGCTCTAAGCAAAATTTCAGGATAAAAGAAGAAACTCTGATTTTTATTTAAAAGAAAATTGCCATGGTGATACATCGAGATACAAATACTGAAAACGTGCTGTTTCAAGAAGGATAATCTAATCTGTAATGAAATTGCATGAAACCAATGCAAAAATATTTCTTAATGAATGGACTCCATACAGTGTAAAAAGAAATACATTTCTTGTTAGAGCAATCCCTTAGTTACAAATTCTGAAATGAATTTTGATATGTAGCTTAAAACTGGACTGCTTAAAAATGAACACCTTCTTTAAATTAACATTCACAGCTGGTCAAGTCCATACATTAATGAATATAGTATTTAAAAATCATGAAGTCTGGTCTTTGTGACATTCATGCTTAAATAATCACTTGCATTAATGCTAGTTTTATTTTTTAAATATGTGTCCTTAGTGCTTGATGCCATAAAAAATGGTGAATGAAGTATAGGTTTTGAAAGTGTTTTCTTCAGAGAAAACTTCACTGTTGGCCATAACTTGTTCTGCAGAGTTACTAAATGAGTATGACATTATGCTGTATAAGTCAATGTCAAGTCCTCCTTCAAGAAAGCCATTTGGACTATTTTTTTTGTATGTAGAATCTTTCGGAAAGTAATACACTGCAAACTACAGTAATCTGTCTAGACAGAGCAATGCATATTTTATTCCCAAAATGAAGAATATGTGTCTCACAAAATGGGTCAAACTAACAGAATGTGCAATGGTTCATGAAAACATGGAAACAGACTCCTAGATTTATGTGAATTTCCACTTTTATTACTTAATGTTAACATAATTAAATGTTTTATATCGTATTGCTTTGTGCTATAAATGTCACTGTAGTGTATAGAAGGGGCAACAATACAATAAAATGGATAATCTGAGACTCCACAAACAAGGAATAGTTCCTTTCAATATGAGGGAACCAAAATGGGGAAAAACATGTCTATAGAAATTAAGAAAATATACCATGAAAAATCAAAAGGATAGATACTGAATGCATCATAACTAAAACACACAGAGAACCATCAAGCCAAAACAATAACTACAAGCCAGAATTAACTACAGCCACTGAAGAAAATATGTGCAATGTACAGGAAAGCCCATTCTATGTAAAGTGATAGCACCATGATCAGGATGGTACAAAACATTCAGATAAATTTGAGAATCAGGGAAATACTACTCATAACTGAAGAAATCTCATTGAAGATCACTGTAGCTGATGGCAGTAGTCAGACCAACCTTGAAACATAACAGAGTTGCAGGCCACACACCATTATTCATATATGGATGCAAGTGAGTGATAGAGGAGGCAGTCCAGGGCATGTTTTTAAACAATGTGTCTAAGAGGGGGATGTGAATTTGGCGATTCCATAAAGCATGGGTTCACTGCATAACCTACTTTTAAATCATTATATAATTGAGTAGCAATGGTGCCTTGTAAATCCAAATCATTAAGAACAAAGTAAATTTTCATTTATGTAATATTAATTGCATTTCAAGAAAACTGTGAATATTTTATAAGTCCCAGATGGAATTTAAAATATTCTGCTTGTGTAATCCATGAAAACCGTAATAACCAGTCTGACACTTTTGTTTCATTATTCATATGATCTGTTTGTTGACCAAATCATGAAGCAATTCAGTTTCATATTTTTTTCCTGGCATTTTCCTCAAAATGTTGAATGGCTCAATGGAGACAGGCATTAAACATACTTCTCCTTACAGCACCCCCCCCACCGGTAGTACTAATTTACAAATCTAGTAGAATATTTAAATATATCAGCAAAATTCAATTTTCTGAAAAATAAAATTCAGTTAACATGTCTGCCAAATCTGTTTCTAAAACAAATAAAAATGCGTTTGATCAATATTTAAACCACTACAGCTAAAGGTCTTGCAGTCATTCAGGACATATTTCATTATTGGAAATCTCAGTATTACTGCAGAAGTGGGAGTACTTAGTTGTTCTTCCTCTTCTCCTGCTTTGCTCTCTTCTTGGCATTTGACCCCCCCCCCCCTTTACTCAGTAGTTCTCCATGGTTATCTTGTCACAGGGGTGGTTGTTTTAAAAGGTTAATCGGAACAGTTGGTCATCTGATTCAATGTCTTTTTCATTGCTTCTATCTTTCTGTTCCTGGCCATTTCTACGGGGCCTAGCTGTTTTTGTAAGTAATACTGAAATTCATATGTCACACGTCTGGCCTTTCCCTCATTTACCCTGCCAAATCACTGGGATGATCTCATCAACAAAGTCTGAAATAATGGCAAACATACGAGTGTCAGACTTTAAATCTGTCAGAAAATGCACATAAAAACAAATCCCGTTACCATGGCAACAACCCAAGTTTATATGAGCAATATTTAAAATATAATAATATAAACACTTTTTTTATCAAACAAATTAAATTTAACCGTAAGTGTGTGAGTTTGCCCATTATTTAGCTACACATACTGTAGCTAAAATGGCACAAGAAGATAAATATCAAGATACATGCAAATGAAACAGTATTGCAATAGTGTACTGGTGAGAGCATTCGCCTTCTAAGCACTTTTTCCCGGTTCGATTCTCACTCCAGTAAATTCCATTTTCCATGTCAAATCACTTTATGAACGATATTTTTTGTTGTATAACCTAGTAAATAACATATAATTGTAAACCGGAGTACTACATTAATTGCAGATCTGAGGTGTCATTGCAATAATGTAAAATCCACAGATAAACACAAGTTCTCCATACAGTATATGTACACATGAATCAGGGATACAAATCAAAGGTATAATGTGTAATGAATGATAAATCCATAGAGTGTCCAAATCCACCACCTTCCTAAGAACCATGTTACAATTCTGTTTAAATTAGTGCGGGGATAAGCAGGAGTAAGCACTTTTAAGCAGTAGTAAGTGGGTATAAGCCAGTTTGCATGGGGGTAAGCAATGCACAAACAGGTTAAGCAATATTGAAGCTAACTGTCTGTAAGCATATTTAACTGGAAGTAAGTTTACTCTCATGCAAACACGCCCAAATCCACTTACAATGGCTTAAAAGTGCCTTAATCACTGTGTATCCAACAGCTGCTGTTCTGCCCAGCAACAAAATAAACAGCCCTTGCAAATCTTGAACCAAGGACCCTGTACACTACAGTCACAGTAGTTAAGCAGTAAGCCATTACTACAGTAAATAAGATTGAGGTATCATGAAACAGATCCTCACTACAGGCAAATCAAAATTAACATGTGAAAGGAATCTATATACAGTTTTATGTTGTATCACTGACTTTATAACATAAATGTGTGAACTGGAGTACTGCATTATGTCCAGATGTGATGTGTCATTGTAATAAAGTGTTGAAATCTCCCAATAACCACAAGGACCCCATACAGTGTACGTACACATGAATCAGGTACCAAACACATATATAACATGTAATGAATGATAAATCAATGCCAAACAGAAAATAGTGGGCAAATTAAAAATTAAGCAATGCTAAGCATTGCACACCCCTGCTTACTAGGTGTAAGCAATGTGTAGGCCAGCTAAATCAGTTTGCCCATTAGTATACCCCTTTAAGCAATGCTAAACTTAGGTAAGCAGGTTTTCCCATAGCGCAGCATTTTCAAAACCATCCAATCATGACAAAGTGTGGAAAATTGGCCCTATTTAAACCCCACAGGCAGGAATACATACCATAACTGCTTGCAGCTTCCTCCTGTAGGCACTATGACCAGTGTGGGTGAAGGAGTGCACTTCTGGGCGCAGCAATGGGACATCCAGAAGTCCAAAGTCATGGCAGTACTTCTTGTTAAAGACCATGACCAGAGAATGCTGCAAGGCCAGTACCAGGTTCCCACTATAATGTGGAAGCCTGGGACCTTCTCACCCGTGACCTCATCAGTGCCACTGGCATACCTCAAACTTGTGAGCAGGTCAGGCATAACAATGCCGACATTAAATGGAGAAAGAGGGAGCTCTTGGATCAGTGGATCCAAGAGGCTAGATGGATGGGTGATGTCCTAGCCGTGTGTAAGTATCAGTCTACTACCTGTTTCATAATTGCCAGCTCATGCATATTATGGATAGGCATGACTAAATATTCCTCTTGTGTCTTTGACATTGGCATACAAGTGGGCTGTGAACCGGGAAGCCCATGCCTGTAGATTGCAGAGGTTGCATTGCGAGGCAGTTTAGTAATAATCTTGTATGTACTGTCATAAGAAATAAATCTAAAAGTAGTAGAAAGTTAATTGCCGGTATAAAACCTGTATCGTGTATGGCATGTACTGAATAAACCAGACAACATGGCAGGAAGAGTCTCATATAGGTTGCATGTAAATAGGTTAACAGCCTGACAATAAAGGTATAACTGCTGGACTGCTTATGTTTACTCTGGTATCATATGGTAATGTAGTGTTGCAATCTCTTAATAGTACTGTTCATAGGTAGGTACTAGGCTATCTGCCCAAAGGCATTTATAAGCCTAGCCAGAATGTGTTGGCTTTCGCCACCCCCTTAGATTAGTTCCCTGTACCTCTGTCCAACAGAGCCATTGAAGTGATCCCTGGGGTAAACTTTCTGTTTCCCATCCACTCGTCGAGGTTTCTCTTGAAAAGGGTTAGTGATGAGCTCTGCCTTATGTAGATTAGAATCTTGTTCCAGAGCATGGGAAGTCTCTGGGACAGGAATCTATCCCTCCAGCACATCCTATTTATTGTTGTGGTGAGGTTTAGATCCCTGGAGCATGTGGCTCGAGGGGATATGGTTTTCTTTAGGTGGAGCATGTCCGTCAGTTCTGGGTTGGACATGGACTTGTATGTCAGGCAGAGATCACCTCTGAGTAGGCGTATGCAACTGAGTACAGCTGGAGTTTCTTCAGTCGAGCTGCATAGGGCATCTGCTTGAGGCCAGTGATCCTCTTGGTGAGGTACTTCTGTGGTCTTTCCAGTTGTTGTAGGTGTCTTGTAAGGTACATCCCAAATGGGGCATTGTACTCTATGATGGGTCTGATGAGTGATGCATAGAGGGGCCCAATGACATCTTTTCATCTGGATGCAAACTCTTTTGTGATTAGGTGGGCCACATAGAAGGATTTTCTAACCACTTTGGCAATGTGATTATCAAAGGAGAGGTTACTATCTACTTGGGTCCCCAGATCCCTTATTACGTCTTCCGTATTTAGGGGGCTACCACTTATGTGGTAGTTTGTAGGTGCTTTGTTTTTTACAAAGAGGATGACTATGCACTTTTTGGCATTTAGCTTGAGACCATGGTTTTGACACCAAGTATCTGTCTCAGTGAGACCATTTTGGAGGATGTTTGTGTCAGCCGGAGAGTCAGTTATAGCCCCTAGTTTGCAGTTGTCTGTGAACTTGGTCAGCCATAGTCCTCCTGTGCTTGCCTATACCTCTGAGAAGTATATGCCAAACAGGAGGGGTCCTAGGACTGAGCCCTGGGGAACGCCACTTGTAACCGGTTTAGAGTCAGACCTAGCTCCCGCAACTCTTACCATGTGGGTTCTGTCCATGAGCCAGTTGGCAACCCATCTCGTGATGTAGGGGTTTATGTTCAGGCTGGTGAGCTTGTCTATAATGCCTGAGTGGGGAATGGTGTCAAAGGCATTTGCGAGGTCTAGGTAAGCTGTGTGGACCTCCTTTCCCTCATCTATAGCCCTGGTAACTGTCTCAAAAAAGTCCACCAGGTTTAGGAGGCATAATCTACCCTTAACAAAGCTGAACTGAGTAGGGTCCAGTGTTTGGCGGTTTCCAATGTCTCTCTTAATGAGATCCATGATGCTGCACTCCATAGCTTTACAGACCAAGCTAGTCAGGCTTATAGGGTGATAGTTCCTGGGGTCCACCTTTGTGGAGTGGAATAACCATTGCTGTGCACCACTCTGTGAGCATGTAGTCTGTGGAGAGGCTGAGTTTAAACGGTGTGTTTAGGTGAGGGGTTAGTTCATCTTTGAGCTCGTGTAGGATGCAGCCTGGGACACCGTCCGGTCCCATTGATGCTGTGTTTTTGGCTTTGGAGAGGGCTGTTTTAACCTGCGTGTCTGTGATTTCAGTGGCACTACATTCTTCTGGTATAGTTATGGGCCCTTTTGGGGGTGAGAGGGGGGTGAAGTTTGCACTGAACCTGTCTGCCAGGATGTTGGCTATATCGGTCGCTTCAGTGTATTTATGGCCATTCTGCACTAACTCTGAGCAGATCTGAGAATTGCCACTTAGATTCTTGACATAGCTAAAGAATGCCTTGTGGTTATCTTTGGAGTCCATGGCATTTTTTCTTTCGAAGCTAGCCTTAGATGATTTCATGAGGGAAAGTAGTTTCTTGCTGATACTGATAAGGGATGTCTTCACTTCTTGGGATTTTACTCTTGTTTGTACTGGTTTCCTCCTTCTATTGTATAGCTTGTTTATGGCAGGGGTCCACCAGACTGGTTTCCTTTTCTTGGAGGAGTGAGTCTTGGTTTTGTTTGGGATAGCATGATCCATGCATTCTTGGAGGTGCCCATAGAGTGCATTACTAAAGGATTTTGCAGCTTGGACAGTGTTATCTTTTAGCATGGGGGCTTTGAAACTTCCCACCTCGGTCTTAAGTAACGTGAAGTTTGCTTCTGGAAAGGTTTTCATGTTGGATTCTTTGACCGGGGGTGGTGGCAGAATGTGGATATCCAGAGTGATTAGTTTATGGACAGATCTAACCAGCGAGGGGTTGACCTCCGGTGTGGAACACCGGTCACCCAAGTTGGCAATGACCAGGTCCAATATGTTGTCACCTCTGGTGGGGGTGTTGACCAGTTGATTCAGGGCTCTTGAGTTTATAAAGTCTAGGAAATGATGGGCAAGGGAGTTTGTACTTGAGTAGTTCTCCCAGTTAATGTTTGGGTAATTTAAATCACCCAATATCAGGGTGTTTGGTAGGACCTTTATGTTTCCCAGTGTTTCCAGGAATGTGGAGTGGGGGTCCTGGGACATGGTGGGTGTTCTCTAGCAAGCTATAATTTGAGGCGATCTCTGCCTAACATACAAAGCTATGTGAAACCCAGAGCTGTTGGAATGCTCCATGTAAAGAAATCCCAATCCCTCCGAGCTACATGCTCTAGGGACCTAAACCTTGTTACCACAATAAACAGAACATGCTGGAGGGATAGATTCCTATCTCAGAGACTTCCCATACTCTGGAACAAACTACCTATCTATATCAAACATAGCTCCTCATTAGCACTCTTCAAGAAAAATCTTGATGATTGAATGGGAGATAGGAAATTCACCCTGGAGATCACTTCTGTGGCTCTGTTTGACAGGGGCACAGGAAAATAATTTTCTTGCATGGCAGAAGCCAGGGTACCATTTGGCTAGGCTTATATAGGCCCTAGGGCCAATAGCCTAGTACCTACATATGAATCTATGAACCTATAATAGCAGTTTTGCCCATTGTTAGTTGCATGTGGATGATCTCTATGCTGTGCCACTAACCCGGAGGTGTGGGTATCCTTGATGAATATAGAGTCTCCCCCACCTTTTGCATTTTGGTTCAGGTTTTGTGGCCGAAATGTATGGTATGCATTGTAGCCTGGTAGTGCTGGGGTGCTCTCTGGAGCCTTAAACCAAGTTTCTGTTACTGCACGTATATCGATTTTCTTCCTCGAGTGCGTGCATTTTGAGGTTTAGACTTCTGGCATTCAGTAGCATTACCCTCAGTTTTTTGTTACTTGTGCTATTTACGGCGGTGGGTTTGTATTTTGAGCCTTGCCTAAAAAAGGCACTATGGGGGTGGCAAGAGCCTTGGCTAGTATTTGAAAGCCTAAGGGTGACAGGTGCAACTGTCTCTAGCAAAGCAGCATGGCTTGTCGAGTATGTCATCCCAGGCTGACAGACACTGGATCCCCTTTGAATGACACCAGAAGCTTTGTTGAAATTGATAATTGTTTCTCTATACTGTGGTATCATTCTTGGTGAGGGTAGGATGCTACTCAGGGTCATGTTGTATTAAGCACTGTTACCCACACTGTGCTACATAAATAAAATGTGTAGGAATGTCTGTATATGACTGTTGTAATCACAAGCGGTCATATTGTACAAATGAGAGAGGCTTAGACAGAAAACAGTGAAGTGATAGACAACATAACCCAAATAACAAACTCAACTGAGACGTAAACTGTTGTATTTTTAGCACCCAGAGCCATGGTTCGGATCCTTGGAGTGGTAGTAAGCTGTATGCAGAATCATACCCCACAACTGTACAGATATTGCCAGAAAGTCCAGATAATTGGTGTAAGTCCCCTGGCTGTCATCCTCTCCCCCGGCAAATCAGTGGGATGATCCCAGATGTTTAGGCAGCAAATAATGACATACAACTGATTGTCATACATCATAAAATTGCTAGGAGTGGAAATAGACAATAAACTAAAATTTGACATTCACATATCCATGACCATAAAAAAGTCCACAAAAAAACTAGGAGCGTTATACAGAAATAAGCAACTTCTCACCAAAGCAGCAAAGATTTCAATAGCAAATTCCGACCTTATCTCCACCCTACTTTATGCCTCTCCAATATATACCAACCTAAGGCAATGCAATCTAAACAAGCTAGAGACCTGCTACAACAAAATCGCCAAATTCGCCACAGGGGCATCCTACCGTAGTCACCACTGTCTCTCACTTGCTGAACTGGGCTGGCTTGAACTCCCTCACCTCCTTCAGTGGTATCAACTCTCACTCGCCCACAAACTAGTAAACCATCCTCTAAATGTCCCATCCCTCCAGAATCTACTCCAACCCTATCGCACCACCAGACCACTAAGATCCAGCAACAAAATCACTTGCAGATCACTAAAGCCAATAACTCTGCTGGTGAAGCATTATTCTCTTGCACCATAGCCAAATTATGGAACTCCCTCCCACCCACAATTACCTCCATACCATCATGCACCCACTTCAAAACTTTACTAAAAGTGCACCTAAAACATGCTGGCTATGCCCTTGCAACTCCCACTCTAATATCACCCACCCCATCCAACCACTACCTTTCTTTCCACCCCACTAACTACCTTGATTATAGCAAGCTCAGATGCTCATAAGCCTAGTACTTATTATACAGCAGGAACTTCTCATTGTAACATTTGTTAATGTCTGTTATGTACTTCACAGATAAAGATTCTAGTTGTCTATTGATGTACTATTTTCTTCATCTGTAAATATGTTTGTAATTAATTGCTATGTTAAATTGTTAATCGCTATGTAATCCA
>NC_056737.1:541979097-542016597 GCF_019279795.1 Protopterus annectens
AGGTCTGGAACCTTATACAAATATGTAGCTGGCCTGAGTCTGAAAGTCCTCTTGTAAGAGGTATTGCTACCTGCTGTCTGTAGCACTGCTGCCCACACACAGGAAGGATGTCCTCCATTCAGGAAAGGTAAAGGGACCACACCCACATAATGTAGGAATTTAGAGTAGTGGGTTGCCATGACAGTGGTAATTGGAAGTACTACACAGCATGCTGTATGCAGGTAGCAAGTGGTGGACACTGATTGGTTCCGAGGCCATCACCTGATCATGTGCATCACCTACAAATTCCATGCTGCAGTCTATTCAAAGCAGCTCAATCCATTTAGTGGAGAGAGACCGAGATAGAGATATAAAGAGAGTGAAAGAAAAAAAAAAAACGCATCCATCCAGCCATCCACACAGCAAACTATACAGAAGCAACATCACTCTCTCAACAGTTATGTGAAGTATATACGCAGGTAATTGAATGTAGTACTTGGTCCGTAATAATGGAATAGATGATCTGGAATGATTTATATGTGCCATCAGATGTTGTTGTAATGATGTCCAGCTGAACAACTGCTATGGACAATAGTGCTGTCCCTGTGGGCAGTGGGCCATACCTGTCAACTGTGCAGATCAGCAGTGACTGACAAGATGTAAGCCATGATAGTGTGTGTTGTGTAATGCAAGACATGTATATTAGTGTGGCCAATAGCTGGCGATGGAACTAATACTGTTATGATGGACACGTGGGTTCCAGAGCCCACCACTTGCAGGACAGTCATATTAACATATAATGTAGCATGTAGAAATGCCATAGGTGTATAATAGGCTTACCTGCAATCTGTCCCTCTATATACCCCCCTAATGTTAGGCTGTATCCACATGTGGCACCTGTCTGTGTTGTAGCAATGCAGAACAGTGGAGCTGTGCAGGAAGGAGAGTTAGAAAGTGTGGACCTAATGTCTGAATGCACCCCATATATATATATATATATATATATATATATATATATATATATATATATATATATGTATATGTATATATATATATATATATATATATATATATATATATATATATATATATATATATATATATATATATATATATATATATATATATATATATATATATATATATATATATATATATATATATATATATATATATATATATATATGTGTGTACACATGTATGTCTACAGATATACAGACACCAGTATGTGTGTGTGTGTGCATGTGTGTGTGTGTGTGTGTGTGTGTGTGTGTGTGTGTGTGTGTGTGTGTGTGTGTGTATATATATATATATATATATACACACACACACATATATAATATATATATATATATATATATATATATATATATATATATATATATATATACAGCTCATAATATATATCTACACACACACATATATATATATGTATGTCTACATATATACTAACACACACACATATGTATATAAATAAATGTCCCCTACTTTTGCATGACAGTGCTGCATGATATGTGCGATGTAACATCACACATATCAATACACATACACACACACACACACACACACACACACACACACATATATATATATATATATATATATATATATATATATATATATATATATATATATATATATATATACACACACACACAGCAGTAAGTGTGTGCAGAATGGATGGTTATGTCAGGTGAGAACCCCATGTTGGGAACACATTGCCCTTGTTTGTGAAGGTGGGATTGGGAATTTGGGGAAAGATAGCAGGTATATTTGTGGAGGTGGGTTGGGTTGGAAGATAGAGAAGACAGCCTAGAGGGACAGTATATGACATGTGCTGGGTAAACACCCTGAATGGGGAGTGTCATCTGTGATGTGGAAGCCCCATGAGCGCCCATATGAAAACAGTGGGACATAGGCCCCCACTCATGGCCAGTCACAACCTCAGCTTCACAGCCCTAAAGGTGCCTGGTATGGAGGTTGAGCAGGAGGAGCATGCAAACCCTGTGAGTGTGTACTGAGGGCCTCAATGTGCTGTAGCACATCCCCCATGTCCTGTGGTGCTCCCATTGCACCAGGCCCTGGACCTGACCTTGGGTGACAGGATCATGTCTGTGTGTGCTCCCAGGGGGGTGAACACCATCCCCTGAGGTGGCTCCACCTGAAGGTAGTGCAGGACCAGTAGATAAGGATGCCCCAGGGTGGGTCACACATGTGATGTGCCCTGGTAACATGGCCAGATGAGGTGGGAGAGCTGGTTCTGCTGGCAACTGTTCCCCTAAACATGCTATTGCGCCACTGTTATAGAACATATGTGGGTAGTAATAATCCACACATTCCCAGATCATGTTCAGCAGCATGCATAGATATCCCCAATAACACAAAACAACAGATGTGCAGCATTCAGATAGAAAATATATGACATGCATATATGGAACTATAGTGGCCCTTACAATGGCATGCAGGTGACATTGTCCATAACAAGCCACCAATGATAGTGTCCCCACAGGGCACATGACTACAAACACATTGCACAAAGTGTTGTACAATACGATATATGTCCAAATGGTAGGTATTCTGTAGACATACCTATTGAGTTGGTTGATCAGATTGTTGTTGCAGATATGGTGGGGGGAGACAGAGATGTGTATTAAAAACTATGATAACCTTAATGTATGAGGTCCTCAGACCTGTTTCCATCTTTATGTCTTTCAGGAAAGATGTCCTGGGAGAGGCTTTCCACTTATACAGTGGAGGACAATGATGTTATCATCTCACACCTGGTGCAGCACTACCAGTTGTTGTTCGGCCGAACAGCCCATGAGCAGCAGGAGTGGACCACCTTATGGAACAATCTTTTCCACAGGGTAAACAATGTCGGCCTGCATAACCGCAGTTATGAGCAATTCCGGAATTGTTGCACAGACCTACTTTGCAATGCCCATCTGCGTGCTGCTGCTGCAGTCAGGGGGGATCAGCTGTCAACAGGGGGGGTCATGCGATCCAGCCCCCCTGACACATGTTGAGGAGCTCCTTGCCAGCCTCGGGGCACCTGCCCACCCGCACACACAGCACCTGATGGAGAGCATAGAGGAGGTGGGTGCTACCCACACAATGGCAGAGGAGAGTGCAGGTAAGGCCACAAGGCACATCAGTAGACCACTGTTGCTTATCCATCTGCATCTGTACAGTTAGATCATACATATGTGAGAAGACATATATATAGTCTGTTGCTGCGTAGTAGTAATAAACAGATGTGCATAATCTGTAGTATTGTGGGCTTATTCTGTTGATGTACTGTAATGCTGCACTCACTCTGTGCCAATGCCACAGCTGTGGCTACTGACATCACATCTGTCACACACGTATGTATACCACTAAGGCAGTAGCCTGTAGCTGCTGAGTATGGTGTTTGTTCAGGTTTGTCAATACACCGATCATGTTATGACCATGGTATATTCCATGCACACATTTAACACACCTACCCATAATGCATACCGTACATGTTCATGTATTGTTGCTGTTAACTGCACTGCATCACAGTGTTTACCATGATGGTGTATCTGAAGGGTATGTCAGACTCCTGCAATATGACTAACATCCTCTCATTGCAAAATTTGTGCACAGAGATTAACATAATGGTGGGACAAATGGCCTACAGTAGGAACATGTGTGAAACATCACCCTTATACAGTGCTAAAACAGTGTATATACCAATATTACAATGGCAAATGTTATAGATCTATACTACGGCATATCACAATACTGCAGTCCACAACCCTTGCAACCTGCAATGTGGCCCTAATATGAGCAATAAGTGTGTAATATGGAATCCTATGTTAAGACAGCAAATATGGGGAATGCATACCTTCACAAACACTGGAAGCATATGTGTGCACACATTCAAGGTAAAATATAGTGGAAGCAGCTGTTGACGTACTGAGCGCATGCATTTGTCATGGAAATGCACCTTCCAGCAAGTACATGTCCCCAATATCACACCAAGAAATGGTCTGCTGTCCAAGATGTATGGCCATCAAATGTGCCAACTTACCTGCAACAGAGGCAGCCTTGGCTTGCATCCATCTTACATGCCATAGCATGGACCCCATACCCAACAGGTAGCACTCAGGAGCTGGACAAGTAGCCATGCCTCACCATTGCATATACCATGGCAAACAGTGCAGTCATGTATGGGGTGAGGATGCATGGGACAGGAATAATGTAGGAAATAAACAGATGGCCATCTAAAACAGATGATGGCACATGTAGCAAACTATTCATGTAGGTTGCCTAGTAACATGCAACAACACTGAGGGAGTTTCAGGAATGTCTAGCAAGTGCTAGCTGTGCATTACCCATGTCAGCAATTGCCTGGACTCTGTAAATGTGTGGCCCATGTGTTAGGGTAATCAGATGGGACAGTTGTACCACAGGAAACATCAGCCAGGCCTCTCTACAAGTAGCGTATGCATAACAGAAAAGCTTTCCTAAAGGTATGCGTTGCAATGCATACTGGTGTACCAAGACAATGTTGAAAACCTACAGACAGTATCATGTAAGATACATGTGCTGCACAACCAAAACCTTACCCCACCTCAGGCCCACCATCCTCATCTGTTCCATGCCAGTGCCAGTGTACACCGTTATGTTTTCCATTCATTAGCTGGGGCTAGGCTGTTACACATGGTGTTCAATGTTTGGGACACTGCAAACTGACACACGTGTAGGCCATAGTTGTCAAGCATCTTCAAAAAGGTTGAAGGTGGGGAGGGGATGTCATCATGACACAACAGTGCATGGCAGCAGGGATCCAAAGGATGCTACAAATGGCTGCATCTGCACACAGTCTTGGTCAGGAACTGTGGCAGACATAACCCTGACTACACAGCAATAGTGATGGCAGTGTGTGAACTCCAAGGGATGTGCACATGAGTTGACCTTGCAATCATGCAGAGTTGGGGGACACGTGTAGGGCAGACTGACCAAATACTGGCAAATGCAGATGGACCATGCTAGTATACCCTTGTCAGGAATAGTGACTGCTATAGTGCACATAACAGTAGGTGCGACAAATAATCATGATAAGGGCTGCACACAAATGCACCCACAAATTGTATACATCTCAATCAGCATCACCAGAACTAACACATTTGTTTGACACTGCATTTGATTGTACAGGACATATGTCACATATCAGGCTCATGTAATGTTAACATATGCAGTAATGTGGTCCCATGGCATGTCAAGGAAAAGGTTGTCATATCAATAAGGGTGTGTACACTCCCCATAGCCACAGTATGGTTTGATGTTGTCAGTGTAACTGGATCATATTGGTCAAACATGCACCACTGATGACATGTGTAAATCAGACATCAGGCATTCACAAATGATATCTGTCCACATATCATCCCAGATTGTCACATAGGGGCTGTGAGCAGCAGAGCATACATAGCTGACACTGTAATACACATTCAGCAATGGTGTGTACACCTGTGAAGTACGGTGCACAGTACATGGCAGGGTGTGGAACAGGTGCACAGCAATACTGTGTACATGGGTGCAGTGCTTCCTAGGGGAAGGGCGTCACCTACTAACACAGCCCATGCATCACACACACATATATACTGTTGCTAGCATTAATTGACTATAGCTGCACTGCATGCTGTTGAGTACTATATGTTATGCATGTTGACAGATGGGTAATGGGAGGTCTGTGTATAATATCTTCATGCAACCTCACCTGTAAGTGTGTGTGTGTGTGTGTGTGTGTGTGTGTGTGTGTGTGTGTGTGTGTGTGTGTGTGTGTGAGTTATTTTGTCTGTAAGGGCAATCTGGTGGAGTGGAGGCGGGGTACTCTATGTAGGATGTGTGTGTGTATGTGTGTGTGTGTGTGTTTGTGTGTGTATCCATGTATGCACATATGATTGTGGTGTTGTTCATATGTCTCCACTTCCCTTTGAAATCGTGCAGTACATGGACATGGACTGCCACATGAGACATCAGGAATACTTGTTTGATATGTAATCTCAAGACAGATGATAGTATAAGAAGGTCTGTAGCGTGGAACATGCATTAGGAGGGAAACTAGACACCAGGTATACTGTTATAATTACAATCAGAAGAAAGGTGAAAGAATACCCACGTATGCAGCACTACAGATGCATTGGAGAATTACTAGGCAACACCAGTGAGTGTATCCAAATATTACTGTTGTCCACATAATAAGTTAATAGAGCAACAGATCTTGCATCTACTGAGCAATAGTTACATATGACACTCCAGTGTGTGTCATTATTGAGTGACTGCAGTAGCCCCTAACATATGAGGGCCATGCTCACAATGTCTGGACAAAGAGAAGGTGAACACTGGATGACAGCAGTGAGTCCTTGTGAAATCAACTCCAATCAAGTCAAAGAGGTAATGGAGTAACGAGTCATGTTTTGTGATTACTTGTCTAGGCAATTAGAAGAATGATACCTTAAAGATTGTTATTAGTGAGTGCAAGTTTCCAACTGTGATGCAGGATGGGGAACTAAGAGAATAAACTTGGGACAGTTTGTAAACTCAGGGTCAGGTAGGTATTATGGTGGAATGTCAGGGTGTGTGTGTTTGTGTGTGAGTGTGTGTGTGTGTGTGTGTGTGTGTGTGTGTGTGTGTGTGTGTGTGTATGTGTACTGTTAAGCAATGACATACAGGTCTTAAAGTGTGTTTCATGTTTTCCCCCTCACAGGTGGCGAGGTGGGTCAGGGTCCCTCCTGCAGGTAGTCTGATGTTGGTGTCCATACAGACACTGAAAATGATGATAGGTGTGTTGAGGCACAGGCGGCGTTGTCAGAGGATGAAACTGCGGCATTGTTTGACATCCCCTTTTATCCACCCCACCCCCGCACACAGTCACAGTGCCTATAGATACCCCATCACCAGTGACCATAGGAGAGGGACAGTTGGCAGTTGGTGGCAGTGCACAACACAGTGTGGTATCTATCGCTGCTGTGTCTGGACACAGCAGCCATAGCCAGATGTCCAGCAGGGCACCACATAGGCAGATGTACAGGGGTGCTCATTGGAGGGATGCTGGTCATCGTTCCCCTGGCAGAAGTGCCACATCTGGTACCACCAGATGCATGTTTCAGGCTGCCATGGAGGTGCAGATATGTATGGAACAGTACACCAGACAGGGTCTGAGACTGTAGAGGGCTGCTCTTTCAGCTGTAAGTGACAAAATCCATGATCTTGCAGCTGCCCTCCAGTATTTTACAGAGGTCATGGTTAGACGGTGGGGTGAGATGATGTGACTCCTCAACCGTGGATTGTCCGTACTAGAGCATGTGGTGGGAGTGGTGCAATGGCCACATGGATGTAGGCCAGCAACACCAACATGTGTAGGTCGATATGGACGTACAAGGACACCAAGCCACTCCCATAGAGGCAGTACCAGCCCCAGCACTGGAGGGGGGGCTCTGTCCACACCACACTATATTGAGGCTTGTACCTGGATGTCCCCGTGAAACCCCTGACATGCACAGTTGTCATGTCCGTGGCTGGAGGCGATGAACGGCATACCCTGGCAGGTATGGTCTGCAGCTGTCCAACAAACACATGCATAGGGCAGCCACATGGCAGAACTGTGTGCATGCATACTCACACACAATACAAACACACCTAGGGAAACCTGCACACATCACATCACCATGGCCATATCAGTAGTTACAATGCATCACTCACACACATGGTGTCAAACGTATGGCCCAGCCTTGGACTCTGTCAAACCAACACACCCTGTGCATATGAAGATACCTATGCCATATCCCTGTCATCCATAACATTGATGCAGGGACAGGCTAATATGGTTTTGATGGACACGGTGACTGCACTACAGTGTACCAATGTACTGTTGTGTAACATGTTGTCAGCAGTAATGTTTAATGCTTACATGTCAGGAAGTGTAGCTGTCCAGCCATTATGCTTTATAGCTGTTTTTAACACTGAGTGATTGTGGTCTCCATAATGTTATCCATTTATGTTGTAGGTGTCTGTGTGTCAGCAGGAGGATGGTCTGCTGTCATATTTCACAAGGGGTATGGCACGGTGGTGACTCCTTGGCTGTGCCATATCCTGGATACAGGTGAACACATGTCACAGGTCTGTATAACAGTTACTGCCTGTGCACATGGCCAATAAGTCTGGGGGTGGTGTATACAGGTGAGTGCATGGTGGCTGCTGTTAGCAGCCCTTTTACAGTGGACAATGGTAGTTGTACTGGGTGGTACACACACCATATGTTTGTGTATAACACACACACAGAGGCTTAGGTGTTGATGCTGTACACAGAGAATACTGTACACATGGATGTATGTACCTGTGCAAGGAACCCATTGTAGCCTATGCAATTCCACCAAGCCAGACTATGCAGAACAACACATTGTGGAATAAGCAGTTTGTTAGTTTAATGTCACTGAAGATGGTACTGGCAGGGTATATGTCCCCTTCCCCAATGTAGTGCAATCCTCAACACTGTAAACATATGTGTGCTGGTGTGTGTGGCACACCCCTACCCTTTGGAGGGGGAGAGGTGCTGTAGAACCAAAGATAGTGTGATAGACAAATACCTAACCTGTTAACATGAACTGTACAATATTAAGGCCAGCTACATGGGGGGTATACACTCAACAGTAACCACAATGATGTTGGCTGTGTCCACAACAGCCGCACCCAGCTATATATATATATATATATATATATATATATATATACACACACACACACACACACACACATATATATATATATATATATATATATATATATATATATATATACCTATACAGTGGGGAAGAGGCCATTTACACAGCTAGCAGTAGTTGTGATGGAATGTATGTCCAAAGGATGATACCTGTGGCATGTTAGCATATGCCACACAGTTCTCAGATAGATGACCTCCCCTGGAACATGTATATTCTGCAACCTGAAGTAGATCCCTCCACAAACATGCCCACTCTTACTTGGCAACACTGGGATTGGACCCCTACTAGGTATGTAGTACTACTGATGTGTGTGGCTTTAATTCCACACACCACACAGCTTTTAGGATGAGGTATGTTTCAGGTTACATGTTATAGGCAGAACATTCCCAGGTATGTACAGTATGGTAATGGGGGTGCAATGGTTGTATATGGACAATAAATAGTGTGACATACTGTCATATACACATTGACAAACACATAACAGTCAGACATACATCTGAGAGACCTAGGCCTATCAGTACTAACTATCTTGTCAGTGTGTCTATTGTGTTACAGGTAAGTTGCACACAGCACATGCATTACTGGGCTGGATAGTGTTATCAGTTACGTGTATGGTTGATGGTGACAGTGGTCACCATACAGTGGTACATGGGACATGTACCGGGATACCATGGTGTAAAGACAGCATACACAGCACCCACACCCCACTGTGGATATTTTATGTACTGGAACCCATGATGACACTCTGACATACCCACCATCACACATTGACCAGGACTGCAATACAACCCCTTGTCCATCCCAAGAGTGCTGCTACAGGGATATGCATCTAATGCACATGCCACAGGCATAGTAGGGTGATGCACTGTCATGCCTCTCCTAAGGGCAGCAACATCACTATCCCTAATACTGTGTGACAATGCATATTGTAATAGGAGTGTGTGTGGCCTGGGAATGTTGTACCCTACATATATACATACATGCACACATACACATAATTGCCAGAACTCAGTGGGTATCTCATACCTATCAACCCATTTGTCCAACATTGTTGTGCTGGTACTGCAAGGTCCAGGTAGCCCTTAGGGAGAGGAGTGTAACAAGATACATGTAATGTTCAGTACAGTAGAAGCCACATCTAACTATGGCAATGGGTGGTGCAGTGGGTGTGAAAGGCCTCAGGGTATTCCCAACTACAGGTCTGCAAACACACAGACACTGATATTCTCAGTAATGCACACATACACATTTGTCAGTACTTGGGTGCATTAGTGCAGTTGTTCATAGGTGTGTACCAGGCTATTGTCCATGGAGAGATGGGAAATGTAGGGAATGTGTGTACAGTGGTATCATGCCACCTGCCATGTGCCAGTAGGCCATCTATCAACAGACACCACTGTGGTGACCCTCAGGGTGAGAGTGACATGCATCAGCCAATCCTCTGGGTGCCTCCTGCAGAGGGCTGGTGAGATGCTCCAGTTGACATATATGCAACATGTATTACATAACATGGTTAGTGTCTGTCTTGGAGACCTGTACCCAAGCATGTTCTGTTGACTGTGGTAGTGTAGTTGAGGTATCCATGGCATGTAGTGCATACAGGGTGTTGAGTCCTATCTCTGGCATTTATAACACATTTGGGCAGACATGTCAGTGTCAGTCAAGCATAGATTGCCTGTTAGTATCCAAGATGGATACCTGACATCTGCACGTCTGTACAGAGGACTGACAGACATCAGCTAGCCAACTAGCTATGCATTAGGATGAATGTGTTAACAGATAGGTATGCCATTACTACATGATGGAAGCCCTCACTAACATGTGCTATACACACAGTAGTCTACAGTTATTTTCCACATGTCAGATCATTATCCAGTAGGAAATATTTAATGAGACACAGTTCACACACCAGGAACAAGACAGTGAGGACTCAGAGTTCAATTTTGCATGCAGGGGTGTATGTTTCCAGTACTACAAGTAGCAATCTACTCTTAATTGGGAAAGCACTGTCAACAGTAGCAATGTAATGATACACTACATGCCATGCGACTGCTTATAACCTGAGATACTACTCACGTATGTAACACATTCACATGGATAAGAGTATTGTACAAGCTATATATACTGAAATGTCCCAGACAGAAGACTCACACCCCTTGCTACTGTAATGACAGCACATAGACACATGTTATGTACATGGTATTACATACACTTATTAGAGATGTTAATACCCTATGTTATCAGAATGGAATGTGAGCACTGTTTACTAGGGCTGAGGCATGTTTAGCTGGTGTCAGCATTGCTGTAATATAACAGCTAAGCACATTTGCGCACTGGTAAGCAACGCCTACACAGTGTAAGTGCCCATACATTTAACTGTACCTTAGCACCGCTTAGCTTCACGCAAACCCGCACAAACGTGCTTAAAGCTGCTCAAAACTGCCTTAACCAGCAGCCCTTGTTCTGCCCAGCAACAAAATAAACAGCCCTTGCAGGTCTTGTACTCAGGACCCTGTACACTACAGTTACAATAGTTAACCACTACTCCATGACAGTTGTGAAGACAGTCGTTGTTTTTCCAATATACCTGTCAGTACACATATTGAATAGTATTGAAAAATTGTTGTGACTTCTACAATTGTGGAATACTTGTTAGTGATATTAGTGTTGCATCACATATGCTGTTATATCTAAATATGCACATGTCAGATACATACGGTGTGATACATCTGGGAAGGAATACACCACAGTAATGTTTACACATGACGAGCATATGGAGATATACATATGTAGATATATGTGTACATGTACATACACATATATATTCATATATATGTATTTATATACATCTGTATAGTGCATCATATATATGGCCATATATAGATCTCTCTGTATATATAAATATATATATATATATATATATATATATATATATATATATATATATATATATATATAAATATCTACTTATGTCTATATATGTAGATATATATAACTATATGCGCATATACATCTATATATCTGTATATGTGTAGACATATATTGTGCATATGTGTGTGTGTGTGTGTGTGTGTGTGTGTGTGTGTGTGTGTGCATATATATATATATATATATATATATATATATATATATATATATATATATATCCATATATGTATGTAGATATGTATATGTGTATATATCTATATAGATATATGGATATATATTTATATATCTATATACATATGTGCTTACCATATGTCCAGAACATGTAGTGGAGTCATACCTCAGCATCAATAGTCTCAACCTGTTAGTGCATATTGCAAGTATATATGTAGACTGTTGCTACTGTAACAGGTGTTGTAACAGAAATGTTGTGTGTGGGAGGTCCATCTGCTATTGACATGTACGCCATTAGTTACTGACAGACATCCTAATGTCACGATAGTATAGTACCACTGGTATCACAGTAATGATCCTGTGGACTACAGCAGAGATGTGACCAATAAATGTGGATAGTCTGGCACACTCTGGTCAGTCTAGAGGTATGCACAGATCCCCTTAGTGTGAGACATGTGAGCCAAGCCTGACAATGCGGATGTTAACAGCCATGTAAATGGGTATATCATGTAAATACTAGACTATATATGCCTACACATTTTATGCATTCAGATACTCCTGTCTGTTCTGACACATAATAACCGGTGTTACAGAGGTCATATTGCCACATACTACTCACTAGTTAGTGACGTATGTCTGTACAGCATCCCACTGCTTTGTCAGAAATACATGAGTTATGGTGGCCTGGCAGCAGTACATCTGGCAAATATCTGGACATAAAATCACACAGGGTAATTACTCTAAGCTGCTAAGCATGTAACAAAGCACTACAGGCAGACTGCCACAACAGCGGCCTACATTTCTTATGGGGGAGTGCACATGTTCCTGCAAGTATAGCAGTCTCTACATGCATGTCACAGCACAGAGTAACAGACATCTGTGTAAAACTGCATACCCACAACCAATGTGAACAGTCTCAGCCACATATGGTAAGCAAGCTTAATATTACAGTATATGGACTGTCTGATCAACACCTTACTCATATGTGCCACTCCCACACCAACCCTACATATACTGGGCCATGACACAGTGTGGTCTGATGCCTGTCTGTGGTATCGGACATGTGTGTATTTGGCCCTACAAACATGTAATCTGATAGGATACCATACACTGGAGCAGCATGTAACATCAGATAGAACAGGATCAAGAACAATTACATCTACCACAGTCTGTACACAGGCCAAGGTACGTATTCTCAATACACATACTGTCGACAATCACCATAAGTACACAGTCATCACTACTATACACAGAACTACAGAATGCCCAGGTTATGTCCTCAAATATAACCCCTACTATACATAACATGTCTAGCAGTCTGATATTTCACTGGCTTATCAGGTATGATGTCAATAAATAATGGTGTACAGAACATATGCACCTCTTACTGCATGACATATGTACAAAGGTTGACAGACTTGTGGTTGAAGGCACAAACACAGGGCCAATATTGACATGTTGCTGTGATAACCTCATACATTTACTCTTGTAACAGGGTTTGTTGTGACATATGTCCTATGAGGGATATTAAGTCAGTAACTCTCATGGCTGTCACTATGTACTGACTGCAATCCTCAGACTATGCTTCTGCAGTTCTAAGATAGGTAATCTGTGAGTAACACAGGACACATAAGACACCAAACACTGACCAGCCTTCAGATAACCCTACAGGTGGGAGTTTCCTCAGACATATAACACTGTCATGACAGGCATTAAATCATGTAGACCAGCCATATACACACAAACCCTGTTAAACTAACATTACTCCAAATGCAGAAGAGCAACATTTTGTATGGAACATCCCCTTCTTGTTTGTTGGCCTGTCTCCACAGTGTATGCTGTTAGAGGTATATCCCACTTTCATCTGTGATGCTGTTTGGCAAATGCTGACATGAAGCCCTGCTCACAGTGAATGAAAAGGGCCAATACCCACATGTTGTTCCTAGTTGTAGGAGTGTGTTCCCATGCAATCAGCTATGGGAATGTTACCCCAGTTGTTCCACATGCAATCAGCTAGTGGGGGACTGCAATTCATGCAGAGGCCATCAGCTGATCATGAGCATCACTTACAAAACACAAGCTGCTGCCTAAGCAAAGCAGGTGTACTTCTCCACATCCACCAGAGAGGGAGTGAGAGAGAAAGACAGAGACAAAGTAAGACAGGGAGGGGGTATGAGAGTAAAACCTAAACATGTTTGTGTCACACACTTACCAGTACAGGGTTTCAAATCCCTGCCTGACTATGTATTTCTATTACATGTCTATGCCGTTATTGTATGCGCTACAGAGCTTAAATGTTGGGAAGCTGTCCAAAGGTATATTTGATGGTGAGTGACATCAGCAACAGTGATAAAAGAGGGATAAGGTAGGTGTAGTACACGTGCCTATCCACAAGAATAGTTGTCAAGTTTGACACAGCCACACTGTCTCAGGGACTCACACACATTATCACAGTTGGCAGGGTCAGGATTAGACTTCCTAACTAGCTAGTTTTCCACAATACAGTAATACGCAGGTATCACATGCACCATAGGGGTTATCAGGATGATATGTGGGTAAAGGGTATGTCAAGGTGTCTGACATCAGAAAGCATGCTTCAGTAGGCCAGTGGGAGGTGTAGTGAGTGTGAATGGCATCCAAATCATTATACTCCACACACACACACACACACACACACACACACACACACACACACACACACACACACACACACACACACACAGGTTTGCCAGTTCTGACATGCATGGGTGCATTGCTTCACAGGTGTGTAGTGGTTGACTGTGCCAGAAGGCTGTACAAGGCTAGGTAAAGAGTATACCTTGGCATCAGGCCACATGACAGTGGTCTGCATTGTGGCTCAGGGATGTAGTGACTGGATTGGCCCACACAGGTGGGTATTGAATTCACCATCCAGTCATCTGGGTTACTATTCATAGGTAGGTACTAGGCTATCAGCCCAAGGACCTAAGTAAGCCTAGCCAACAAGGTTCCTTGGCTTACACAACCCAAGAAAGTTATTTTCCTGTGCCCCTGTTGAGCAGAGCCACAGAAGTGATCCCTGGGGTGTATTTCATATTTCCCATCCACTTATCAATATTTTTCTTGGAGAGTGCTAATGAGGAACTTTGCTTGATATAGATGGGTAGCTTATTCCAGAGTATGGGAAGTCTCTGAGACAGGAGTCTATCCCTCCAGCATGTCCTATTTATTGTGGTGACAAGGTTTAGGTCCCTAGAGCATGTAGCTCAGAGGGATTGGGATTTCTTTAGGTGTAGCATATCCAACAGTTCTGGGTTTGACATAGCTTTATATGTTAGGCAGAGATCCCCTCAGAGTAGGTGATACACTACAGAGTAAAGCTGGAGTTTTTTGAGACAGTCAGTGTAGGGTATCTGTTTGAGGCCAGTAATCCTCTTTGTGAGGTACTTCTGTAGCCTTTCCAGCTTCTGCAGATGTCTTGTGAGGTACATTCCAAAAGGGGCGTTGTACTCTATAATGGGTCTAATGAGTGTCGAGTAGAGGGAAACAATGACTTCTTTTTTCCTGGTTGAGAACCCTTTTATGATGAGGTGTGCCATGTAGAAGGACTTCCTGACTACTGTGGTGATGTCACTATCAAAGGAGAGACTACTGTCCACCTGGGTCCCAAGGTCTCTTATCACACCTTCGGTGTTAATTAGATTGCTGCCTATGTGGTAGTTCATGGGTATAGAGTTTTTACCAAAGGGGATGACAATGCACTTTTTGGCATTAAGCTTGAGGCCATGGCTCTGACACCAGGTATCTGTCACATTGATGCCCTTCTGTAGGATGTCCACATCATTTGGGGACTCAACTATGGCTCCTAGTTTGCAGTCATCGCAAACTTCATTAGCCAAAGGAATTATGTGTTAGCCTGTACTTCAGAGAAGTAGATAACAAACAGGAGAGGTCCCAGAACTGAACCCTGTGGTACTCCACTTGTCACTGGTTTTAAGTCAAATTTGGAGTCTGCAACTTTTACAGTGTGGGTGCTGTCAGTGAGCCAATTGGCAACCCATCTTGTGACGTAGGGATTTATACCTAGTTTAGTGAGTTTAGCTATAATTCCAGAATGGGGGATGGTGTTGAAAGCCTTGGTGAGGTCAAGATAGGCTGTGTGATCCACCTTACCCTCATCTACATTAGGTTCAGGAGGCATGATCTGCCTTTCAAAAACCTGAACTGGGTGGGGTCCAGAGTTTGGAGGTTACCAATGTCTTTGTTTATGAGTTCCATGATGATATGTTCCATGGCCTTACAGACCATGCTCATCAGGCTAATAGGGCGATAGTTCCCGGGATCAGTGGTGGCTGCCCCTTTGTGGAGTGGGATAACTGTTGCTGTACACCACTCAGTGGGCACAAAGCCTGATGTAAAGACTGAACATGGTGCTTAGGTGGGGAGCCAGTTAATTCTGAAGTTCATGTAAAACTCAGCCTGGGATGTTGTCTGGTCCCATGGATGCTGTGATTTTTTTCTTTAGAGAGTGCAGCTTTTACCTGCATAGTTATGATTACAGGGACTCTGCATTCTTCCTGTATAGTTATGGGCCCTTTAGGGGGGAAAAGGGGGGTAAAGTTAGCACTGAACCTATATGCCAGGACATTGGCAATATCAGTTGGTTCTGTAATTTTCATGCCGTTGTGCTGTAACTCAGGGGAGATCTGGCTGTTGCCATTGAGATTATTGACATAGCTATTGAATGCTTTGTGGTTGTCCCTAGAAACAGTGGTGATTTTGTTTTCATAGCTAGCTTTGGAGGACCTTATAAGGGATCTCAGCTTCTTACTGAGGCTGACCAGGGATCTCCTCCACTCATGGGATTTTACTCTCTTTTGCAACAGTTTCTCCCTTCTGTTGTAAAGTTTGTTTATGGTAGGGGACCACCAGATTGACTTCGTTTTTTTGGAGGATAGCATCTTGGTTCTGTTTGGGATAGCACGATCCATGCACTTGTGTAAGTGCTTATAGAGTGCATCTGTGTAGGATTCAGCAGTCTTAACTGTATTGTCCATTTGCATGGGTGTCATGAAGTCCACCACTTCTATCTTAAGAATCATGAAGTTGGCTTTGGAGAAATTTTCTACCATGATTTCCTTAATGGGGGGTGGAAGCAGGATGTGGCTATCTAGGGTGATTAGCTTATGGTCGGATATGACCAACGAGGAGTTGACTTCAAGTGTGGAACACTGGTCACTCATGCTGGTAGTGGCTAGGTCTAGGATATTGTTGCCCCTGGTGGGGGTGTGGATAAGTTGATCCAGGGCACTGGAATGTATGATTTCCAGAAAGTGTTGAGTGAAGGAGTTGGTACATGAGTAGTTTTCCCAGTTAATGATGGGGTAGTTGAAATCGCCCATTATTAGGGTGTTTGGTTGAACCCTAATATTTTCCAGTATATCATGAAAAGAGGAGTGGGAATCCTGGGGCATGATGTGGGATTTGTAGCAATCTACAATTTGGATTGCAGTTTTGCCCAGAATTGGTTGCACTTTGATAAAATCGGATGCATTATGCTGAGCAACTAGCCAGGAGATGTGGATATCCTTAATGAATATAGACCCACCTCTGCCTTTGGTGTTCTGGTCCAGGTTAGGTGGCCGAAAAGTGTGCTCTGAGTTATAGCCTGGTAATACAGGGGTGCTCTCTGGAGCCTTGAACTAGGTCTCATTCACTGCACAGATATCGATGTTCTCCATTTTAAGGAGTGCCTTGAGGGAGTGCATTTTGAGATTTAGAATTCTAGCAATGAGTAACATTACCCTCAGTTTTTGCTTGCTTGTTCCTGTTACAGTGGTGAATTTGTCATTTGAACCTTGCCTAAAAAAGGCACTATAGAGTCAGCAAGAGCCTTAGTTAGTATCCAGAATCTCAGGGGTGACAGGTGCAGGCCATCTCTGGCAAAGCATCATGGTCTGTTGACCATGTCATCCCAGGCAGACAGATACTGGATCCCCTTAAAATGACACCAGAAGCTTAGCCAATTGTTGAAGTCAATCATTTTGTCCTTGTACTGTGGTATCATTATGGGGGATGGCAGGATGCTACTCAGGGCTAGGGTCATACCTGCCTGGGCTACAAGATCAGAGTGCTCTTCCATGTCTCTTTTCATGTAGTCCAAGGCCCATTGGGGTAGGCAAATGTTGTGCAATGCTTGCTATGTATGCGTTCTATATTCCATAACATGAATGGTGTCTGGGATGTGCACACATCCCACATGCATGTTCTGTGACATGTGGAAGTGTACCTGGGGTGTCTGGGGAATGTTGTGTAGACAGATTGTTATCATCAGATGTGTCATTCCTGACCTCATGTGGTGAGATCTGGCAATGGACACCAGGTTGACTCTTCACATACATTGACAGCATGATACAGGAATTCCCTGCTCTCAGTTGCATCTGTCCATACAGGGCATGTGTGTAAGGCATGGTATGTCCTTTGTGGGTTACATTTGCTGGCTCTACAGTTGTTGCAGATGTCCAGTGGGGAACATAGTGAAGGAGCACTGTATGCAATGATTTGCCTATTGTAGGGATGGGGCAGGGTGCCATGTCCTCTGTAGTCTACTGCAATCACACCATGGTTACTATCTGTGGGCAATATGCAGTGAACTGTCAACATAGTGGTTGGTGAATAGCCAAGAATGTTTGTGTATGAGACATGGGTGGAGAGTTTTCTCTGGGAGATACAAGGGTTGCCTATATTGTTCCCCAAGCCATGATGTCACATGTAAGGATATGTATTGTCTAGCCCAGCCTCTCTGCTGTTTGACATCTGTTATCCTTGTAAGGTTGACATTGTGACAAATAATAGGCCAACCATATAAGAAATTTGCAAAACCCACTTTACGAGTCCTGTTATTACACACACACACAGCTACCTCCACACAGGATATGTATGATGCATGCACGCGCGCACACACACACACACACACACACACACACACACACACACACACACACACACACACACACACACACACACACACCTCATAGTTGCCATGTCTGGGATTAGAACATCTACCTAATACATCACACTACAGTATTACACAGATATAGCATGAGCCATGGAGCTTAATGGGATACTCCTTCCCCAAAGGTGTATTTGAAAGTGAATGACATCAGCAGGCTTGCCAAAGTAGGGCAATGGAAGTTGCATTGACTGTGAATGACCTCAAAAGCATTGATCCCTACACAGATAAACACACAAATTTTACATTTGCCAGGTCTGGGATTAGAACTTCTACCTAACTAATATATCACACTGCAGCATTATGCAGTTAAAGCACGTCACAGAGATTACTGGGCTACTCTTTTCCCAAAGGTGTATTCCAAAGTGAATGATATCAGCAGGCTTGCCAAAGTAGGGCAATGGAAGTTGTAGTGACTGTGAATGGCCTCAAAAGCATTGATCGCTACACTGACAAACACGCACACAAACACACACATTTTATAGCTGCCATGTCTGGGATTAGAAGTTTTACCTAACTAATACATCACACTACAGCATTACGCAGTTATAGCATGTGCCACGGAGATCACTGGGCTACTCCTTCCCCAAAGCTGTATTTCAAAGTGTATGACATCAGCAGGATTGCCAAAGTAGGGCAATGGAAGTTGTAGTGACTGTGAGTGGCCACAAAATCACTGATTGCTACACAGACAAACACACACACATATTACATTTTACAGTTGCCATGCCTGGTATTAGAACTCCTACCAAAGTAGTACATCACACTACAGCATTATGCAGCTATAGCAAGCACCACAGAGCTTATTGGGCTACTCCTTCCCCAAAGGTGTATTTCAAAGTGAATGACATCAGCAGCCATGCCAAAGTAGGGCATTTGAAATTGTAATGAATATAAATGGCCTCAAAGCATTGACCCCTACACAGACAAACACAAAGTTCTACAGTTGCCATGTCTGGGAATAGAACTCCTACTTAACTAGTATATCACACTACAGCATTAGCAGTTATAGCACGCACCACAGAGCTTATAGAGCTACTCCTTCCCCAAAGGTGTATTTCAAGGTGAAGACATCAGCAGGCTTGCCATAGTAGAGCAATGGGGAGTGCAGTGTGTGTGCATGGGCCATAACCCATTCATCTGGAAGCAGACACACAACACTCAGGCACATACAGGTTTATATTTCACAGGTACGTGTATACAACTGCTAGATCACTACTGCTTCTACAGTCATGTTACACAGTTATCACAAGCACCACAGACACTATAGTGCTGAGGGATACCAGAGGCAAATATCTACAGTGATTGACATTTGCACATCTTGTAGTTTTAGCCAATTTGATGTCTGCTGAGCGGGACAGGCCGCATGATGGGAGGCTCTTTGTCACTGTCTGTCACCCTCTTCCACACATTTATGTATGTGTAATTTAGGCCCATTATAGTGTGTGGTCCTTGGATATATGTGTGTATTCCTATCCAATGTATGGGCAAAGCATGACTGGTGTGTATTGAGGATTGTGAGCACAATCATCTGTGACTGTCAGATATGTATAGTCCACTGTTGTTGCCAGACATGGGCTTCATTTCTGTAAGTGTGGGAACATGCCTAGTATGACCTTCTGAATTGAATGTGTGAATCCATTCCAGGTAGGTTGTACTCCAGTGCAGGCTTTTGTATTCTACATCTACAGCTAGCAACCTGTTTCTGCATGTTATCTGTAGATTGGTTGACAATATGGGGTCAAAATGGGCAAAGGATAGTGGGTTACTGTAGGTAATTGTGTCTGTGCTGCTTCTGCTACATGGTCTTGGTGTTAGCAGAGATATTCAGGCATATGTACTGCTTTACATTGTGATGTTTTATGTCATCAAGTACTGTAAAGTATACATATTTGCATTCAGTAATCCGCTAGAGAACATCAGGTGAATGCAGTTGTGTCCAGTATTGTAGTCTGCAGCCTACATATTCTTGCACAATCATGCCATTCTGGAGAGGAAGCTGCACACACTTGCTGATGGATCTGTGTAAATGGTTCAGCACCTTGGTACAGTGGTGACTGAGGGTCCCATGCTTGTACATCTATAGCGTGACAGTTTGGCCATATTATGCTGTGGCCATACCTCACAGCTGTACAGATTCACACAGGTTACCCAGAGGCAGGTGTCATAATTCTGGACATTAAACCTTCCCACTGTGGTTTACGAGCAGATTTGTAGCCACCATTCCCATGTTTGTAGGCAGGGATAGTATCTGCACAAGGCTGAGTTTTGGACTTCACACACTCCATGCTGTCCATGCTCCTATCCCACCTCTATTATTCTATCCTCTTCCAAACATTATGCAAACATTGTCTGATAAGTTCTCTATAGTTATCACCTCATCCCAGCCAGCAATAATTTGGTATTGGTCCACAGTTCATGCAGTAAGACATGGTGGGCATGTTATTTAGATTTGTCCACATGGCCTTGCATTTGGGTTCTGTGGACTGTGTTATGTTGTTATTTGGGAGTCCATGACATAACATACATTGGCAGTACGGGTAAGACACAGGCCTTTGGCAGTAGACAGTAGGACATTTGGTAGTGATGCAGGCCAGCTGTAGCAGGCCGTTGCATTCTGTCACTCCTACAGTCCCAGACTGCAAGACACTATATTCCCCTGGGGTGACAGGGTAGGTGTGCAAGGTGTTAATGCCAATACTATCTGTCATTATTGATTCAGTGGTGTGGATGCTGGCAAGGTGCTGCTTACAGCTAGGGACACATCTGCATGGGACACCTGTTCTGCATGCTGCATTCTTTGGCTATTGCCATGCAGAGGTGGGGTCATAATGTACTCATTCCCAACAACAGGGATAAGACCAGAGAGGTACCTCTGGGTGATTGTGGGGTAAGCTGGGTGCATGTGCACTATGGACACTACTTGCTACTGACTCACAGATATGCATGGGGTATTCCACTTATGTTGGCTTGTGCAGGGACATCAGCAATTTCTCAATACTTCACACCTGTGACCTTTGTGCTCTGCCAGTGTTTGCCGACGACATTGGTTTCCATCCTACAAACCCAAATAATGTACTGCTAACCTGTATGTACAATTCCAAAGGTGAGTCCATTTGACAGTAACATTTTATACACTGTCTGTCTGGGGTACTTCCACCTGTGTACTGTTTGCATGTCTGGGCCCATATTCATGCCATGTCCATCTTTCAGATGGTGACAGATATTACTTCCAAACATTTACTATGGCTTACTGCTGGAATGTGTTTTGCTGGGATGCATTGTTTTTGGCACTGTAGTTGTGAGAACTTCGCCCTGTCATTGGCAGTACTGGCCAATGGCCACCAGGACAAACCTCACCATGCCTATATACTGACCACTCTCACATAATGTACAACACACACCAACTTAATGCATGCAGCTCTGCATATTGTACACATGCTACAATCTATCCTGCTAGTTTGGCTGACTCAGGTAATCTGTGCTCCACTGTTATTATACCTACACATACATGTTACTACATTTCTACATAGGCTTGGGGAGGGGCATACCTGACACTTGTTCACATTTGCTATGACTGCACTGGCATTCACGTACTCCATTTCATTCTGTATTCTGACCTATCATGCTGACTAGAGGCATATCAGTGTACTACAAGTGTTAGGTTTAATTGACCTACATTTCAGTTTCAGACTTCTTACCCTTCAGAACTAACATCCCACTGCCTGACCTGTTGTAGTCTGTCTGTGTAGGTCTTGCGGGTGATGTTCTCAATATCCGTCAATCAGAGGTGTTAGCACAGCCTTTGTTTGTGTTTGTCTATGATTGTCCTGCTGGCTGAGACTGTTGTTGGGTATGTGAGGCTCCCTGACTGGCATGTGTGTGTCCTATGGACACACATGTGGCCCACCACATTTCCTGCAGTGAGTTTTGTCACCTTGTCTAGTACTGGCTAATATGGTGACACCAGTATTTGTTACAAATTTCATGCTACCACTATAGGTGTCTACTATCTGCTGGCATCCCATTCAGGCACCCAATTCCCTTACATGCTCACATCCATACTATAACTACAAGTAACAAAACATACTATTCAATTTGGCAATTGATAGGGAGAGTAAATTACCTTGTGGATGTGCCAGTATTGAGGATGGTGCTGGAGGAATGACTATATCGGATGCACATAGTCCACTACCTATACATGGTTAAGCACAGGTAGGGTCATGTTTGGCATCCCTTATGCTATATGTGCGAGTCAGAGAGAGGTGTCCTTCCCTGGGTTCCTACCGTGTCACTGTATGTGTTGTATGTTGCCTCTTTGCCATAACCTGGACATACTGGGTACGCCTACTTCTGCCTACTGGGGAAGGCTCAGGTTGTTCCTCCTCTGAGTCACTCTGTGCCTGTGCAGGCCTTGGCAATGGTGGGGGGCTGTGTGGCCCTGCCCCATGCTGTTCCTGCTGCAGCTATTTCCGCAGGATCATATTGTGTAGCATGGCATATACGATGACAATTTGGGCACATGTAGCTGGTGAGTTCTGCAAGACTGCACTGGTTGGTTACGAAAACAAAATCGCCACTGATTCTAAAGACAACCACAAAGCATTCTATAACTATGTCAAGAATCTCAATGGCAACTCTCAGATCTGCTCTGAGTTACAGCACAATGGCACTAAATATACAGATCCAACTAATATTGCCAACATCCTGGCAGATAGGTTCAGTGCTAACTTTACCCCTCTCTCATCCCCTAAAGGGCCCATCTATATACCGGAAGAATGCAAAGTACCTGTAATCACAGCTGCACAGGTTAAAAAAACACACTCTCCAAAGCCAAGAACACAGCATCCATGGGACCTGACAACATCCCAGGCTGCGTTTTACCTGAACTACAGAATGAACTGGCACCCCATCTAAGTACCATATTCAATCATAGCCTCACCTCAGGCTTTGTGCCCAATGAATGGTGCACAGCAACAGTTATCCCACTCCACAAAGGGGGAGCCACCACGGACCCCGGGAACTACTGCCCCATTAGCCTGATGAGCCTGGTCTGTAAGGTTATGGAGCCTATCATCATGGAACTTATAAACAATGACATTGGTAATCTCCAAACTTTGGACCCTACCCAGTTCGGGTTTGTAAAAGGCAGATCATGTCTCCTAAACCTGATAGACTTCTTTGAAGTGGTCACCAAAGCTGTAGATGAGGGTAAGGTGATACACACAGCCTATCTAGATCTCGCCAAGGCTTTCGCCACCATCCCCCACTCTGGAATTATAGACAAACTCACTAAACTAGGTATAAATCCCTATGTCACAAGATGGGTTGCCAACTGGCTCACTGACCGAACACACACTGTGAAAGTAGCAGACTCTAAATGCAACTTCAGACCACTGACAAGTGGAGTACCACAGGGTTCAGTCCTGGGTCCTCTCCTGTTTGGTACCTACTTCTCTGAAGTACAGGCTAACACAGACGGTCTTTGGCTAACAAAGTTCACAGATGACTGCAAACTAGGAGCCATAATCAAATCTCCTAATGATGTGGACATCCTACAAAAAGGCCTCACTGAGACAGATGCCTGGTGTCAATGCCATGGCCTCAAGCTCAATGCCAAAAATTGCATTGTCATCCCTTTTGGTAAAAAACTCTGTACCCATGAACTACCACATAGGCGGTAGTCTACTTAACACTGAAAGTGTGATAAGAGACCTTGGGACACAGGTGGACAGTAGTCTCTCCTTCGATAATCACATTGCCACAGTAATTAGGAAATCCTTCTACATTGCACACCTCATCACAAAAGGTTTCTCATCCAGGAAAAAAGAGGTCATTGTTCCCCTCTACTCATCACTCATTAGACCCATTATAGAGTACAACGCCCCTTTTGGTATGTACCTCACAAGACATCTACAGCAACTGGAAAAGCCACAGAAATACCTCACAAAAAGGATTACCAGCCTCAAACAGATGCCCTACGCAGACCGTCTCAAAAAACTCCAGCTTTACTCTGTCGTATATCACCTACTCAGAGGTGATCTCCGCCTAACATACAAAGCTATGTCAAACCCAGAGCTGTTGGACATGCTCTACATAAAGAAATCCCAATCCCTCTGAGCTACACGCTCTAGGGACCTAAACCTTGTCACCACAATAAACAAAACCTACTGGAGGGATAGATTCCTGTCTCAGAGACTTCCCATACTCTGGAACAAACTACCTATCTATATCAAACAAAGCTCCTCATTAGCACTCTTGAAGAATAATCTTGATGATTGGATGGGAGATAGGAAATTCACCCTGGGGATCACTTCTGTGGCTCTGCTTGACAGGGGCAGAAGAAAATAATTTTCTTGGGTGGCAAAACCAGGGTACTGTTTGGCTAGGCTTATATAGGCCCTAGGGCCAATAGCCTAGTACCTACCTATGAACCTATGAACCTATATGTCCACGCACCGGAACTGTGACTTGAACATCCCCAACACACACTCTGTTATGATTCTGATCTGTGCATGTGCCTCATTATGGAGTTCTAATTCGAATGCATGTGCATTTCTGATGGGTGTCATCAGCCATGGCTCCAGTGCGTAACCAGCATCCCCCACTAGGTGGCTGTAAGGGATGTCCCCACTGGAAAATCTCTGGTACAGCTGTGTCATATGCCAGATGTGGGAATTGTGATAGCTTCCAGGGCAGCCAGCATACACATTCATTATAATGCCCTGGGCATCGCACACAACCTCGCAGTTGATGGCGGGGAAGCCATTGCACTTGATGTAGACCCTACCCCGCTCACCGGGTGGTTCTTTGATGCATATGTGCATGCAGTCTCTAGTACCCACTACCTCTGGGTATTCTATTTGGTGGAAGAGAAGCATATTGCTTTTCAATGCCTCACAGCTGTTGTGCAAATATACGTGCTCACTGGCATGTGCTGAATGGCATCCAGGAACTGGTGGAGTACCCTGGATGCTGATGCCTGTAAGATCCCCATGATATCCCCAGTTGGACTTTGGAAGGTACCTGTGGCTAGTATTCTTAAGCCTACACATAACTTGGTATCCACTCGGATGGGTTCCCCTATGTTGGTTCTGTGTGTGAGGTGTGGCCGACACAGATCAACAATTTGCTGTAGGAGGTCTTGTCCACCATATAGTGCACCACTATCTTCAGCTCATGTAGCCCCTGGTAGGTTACCCTGGATATGTACACTCTTCTTCTTCCTGCTGGTTGGTCATCAGCATTCTCATCCTCACTACCCTCAGCCTCTTCCACATGTTGATTTATGATAGCTACTGCAGCCCCTATCATTTTGTTCCTTTTGTTTGGTAAAATTTCCTCGCTTGTGTACACCAGTGGTGTAGATTTTGTGGGAAAAAACAGAGGGAAAGGTGTTTGCATAGCTTATAGTGGTATGCTGGCCTGGGCTGAACTGCTGCCTGTGTAATTGGCTGATTCTGATGCATTTCACCTGCCAGCTATGCTAGTTCTCCTTGATCAACTTCCTACTGCTGTTTTCCCTTCCCATTGCTTTCCTGTTTAAGCCCTGAGGCTCGCGCACAAACACATTGCTCAGATGTGCACAGACCTGCTATTTCCTGTTTTTTTCCCTTTAATACATGGTGCGTGGCATGCACACTCACTTAGGCAATGTAAAGTCTGATTGGTAGCTTCAGACACACCCCCTTGCTTAGCTCTGCTAAGCTAATGGCAAACCCAAGCCACAGGGCTCCAATAAACTTACAGTATGCCTGGCACACCCCTCTATCATGTCAGCAGCTCTTAGGCTTGCACCATGGTCATCCTGCACCTACACGGTTGGGTGCAGGCTAGCCATGAGGGGGGAATCTGGAATTCAGTATCATTCCCCTCATTTGCATATGATTGCCTGCTAATGCCTAGTTATAAGTCTGACACTGAGCCTTCCCACTTAGCAACCACTATTCACTGGCCATGTTGTCTTCTGCCTGCCATTGAGTATAATGGCAAAATTATGATTTTGGATAGAATGCTTATTTCAAGGTTTTTTTTTTTCAGTTTTTGGGCCCTACGCTTAAACAGCTAAAATCAGCCCAAAAAAAAAAAATAAATAAAAGTTATTCTTTTTTATTTTTGCAACTGCTTTCCATGCCCCCACTAGGGGTGATAATATACTAGACCTGATCATCACAAACATGGGGACAAAATGCTCCACACCGGAAGTATACCCCTCACTAGTGAGATCTGACCACAAACTAATCACCCTGGATATACATATCCCACCTCCACCCCCAGCACAAAAGACCACAGTGAAAAACTTCTCAAAAGCAGACTTCACTCTTCTTAAGACTGAGATGGTACCCTTTAAGCCCACTGTGCCAGTGGATACCACATCCCACAATGCCGAATCCTTCACAAATGCTTTCTATGAACATCTCCAAGAATGCATGGATCATGCTATCCCAAACAAATCCAAGTCCCTCTCCACCAAAGGTAAGCGTCCTGTCTGGTGGACCTCAGCCATAAACAAATTGTATAACAAAAGAAGGAAGCTACTGCACGTCAGAGCAAAATCCCATGAAGGGAAGACATCTCTGATCAACATGAGCAGAAAACTACATTCTCTCATAAAAACATCCAAGGCCAACTTTGAGAGAAAAATCGCTAAGGACACTAAAGATAACCACAAAGCCTTCTTCAGCTATGTTAGAAACCAGGGCGGAAACCCTCAGATATGCTCAGAGTTGGTTCAAAACAACAAAAAATACACTGAACCCACAGATATTGCCAACATTCTGGCTGACAGGTTCAGTGCAAATTTCTCCCCTCCTTCACCCCCAAAAGAAGAAATACTTATCCCAGCTGAATGTAATCTCCCTGTCATCTCAGATGTCCAAGTGAGAACCGCCCTAAACAAAGCAAAAAACACAGCATCAATGGGACCTGACGGTATCCCGGGTTGCGTGTTACGTGAACTCCAAGAGGAGCTAAACCCACACATAAAAATGCTATTTAACCTTAGCCTTACTTCGGGATATGTACATGAATACTGGCGTACAGCAACAGTGGTCCCACTCCACAAGGGGGGTGCCTCTACAGACCCTGGAAACTACCGCCCCATAAGCTTAACCAGCCTGGTCTGCAAAGCTATGGAAAGAATCATTATGGAACTCACAAACAGAGACATTGGGGACCTACCGACACTTGACCCCACCCAGTTCGGCTTTGTAAAGGGCAGATCCTGCCTTTTAAACCTGGTTGACTTTTTCGAAACTGTCACTAGAGCCATTGATGAGGGCAAAGCAGTCCACACAGCATACCTGGACTTGGCTAAGGCCTTCGACACAGTACCCCACTCAGGCATCATAGATAAGCTCAACAGCTTAAAAGTAAACCCTTATGTCACTAGATGGGTTGCAAACTGGCTAAAGGACAGAACCCATAAAGTTAAAATCGCTGGAGCAATGTCAGACTCAAAGCCAGTCACAAGTGGTGTCCCACAGGGATCTGTCCTGGGACCCCTCTTGTTCGGCATTTATTTCTCAGATGTTAAAGCAAACATGGGAGGGCTGTGGCTGACAAAGTTCGCAGATGGCTGCAAACTAGGCGCCATAGTCGATACACCAGCAGACACACACATCCTACAAAAAGGCCTCACAGAAACAGACAACTGGTACCGGAATCACGGCCTTAAACTAAATGCCAAAAAATGTATAGTCATCCCCTTTGGGAAAAACAAAGTACCCACAAATTATCACATAGACAGCAACCCACTGAGTACGGAAAAAGTAATCAGAGACCTAGGGTCCCAAGTCGACAGCGACCTCTCATTTGACACCCACATTGCCAAAGTGGTTAAAAAAACATTCTACCTTGCACACCTCATCATGAAGGGATTCACATCCAGATCCAAGGATGTTATTGTACCCCTATATTCCTCCCTCATCAGACCCATGATTGAGTACAATGCCCCATTTGGTATGTACCTCACCCGGCATTTGCAACAGCTGGAGAGACCACAAAAGTACCTCACCAAAAGGATCAAGGGTCTCCAACATATGTCTTATTCTGCCAGACTAAAGAAACTTCAGCTCTATTCAGTAGCATACCGCCTGCTCAGAGGTGATCTCTGCATGACGTACAAGGCCATGTCCAATCAGGATCTGTTGGACATGCTCCACCTCAAAAAAATCCAAATCCATCAGGACCACGAGAGCTAAAGACTTAAACCTCGGCACAAGTATAAATAGGACATGCTGGAGGGATAGATTCATAACCCAGAGGCTTCCCATGCTTTGGAACAAGATCCCAGTTCGTATTAGGCAGAGCCCCTCACTGACTCTCTTCAAGAGAAATCTTGATGAGTGGATGGGAGATCGTAAGTTTACCCCAGGGGTCACATCTGTGTCACTGCTAGACAGGGGCACAGTAAACTAATTCTATTATATAAGGGGACCTTCATTGTGTCACTACTAGACAGAGGCACAGTATTCTAAATTTATTCTGTACATTTTTTGTACCATTTCATGGGGTGGCAAAAGCCACATCACTATGGCTAGGCTTACAAATGCCCCAGGGCAGATAGCCTAGTACTATACTATGAAACTATGAAACTATGCTAGTTGCCATATATTTGGTCACTGGCATGCTTTACACATTATATACACCCTTTATTTGGAGTTGTCATGGCTCTGTTTTGTAGTTTGCAGAAATGTACTCCGTTATTAAATGAGTACATTTCTTCAGATTACACTAGTCCTGCACGGCCGGCTGCCAGCTTCCTGGCTCACAAATTCACCTCATTTACATGGTTTTCACCTACAGATGTGCTAATTTGCATACAGGAGCTGTGTCCTTGCAGGAATAGTGCAGGAGCACTCGTGCATGTCCTGGGAGCTTATTTCTGGATTGCATGGCAGCCATATTGCCTGCAGCAGCTCTTGCACTATTTCTGCACGCTGTGCAGAGCTTGCTGAATCCTGGCGACAGTTCAGCACATGAACAATGCTCACTGTTAAAACATATTTAGCTTCTTGTTTCCGCATTATTATATTGGTGAATGTAGGTGACTGTAATTTTTATACTTTAATAGGGCCATTTACAACCATTGCATATCAATATCATGTGGTAGTGATCAAGAATAGAACATTTTCATCTAAAGTCACAAATAACAATTCGCCATCACATTTGATTTTGGACATTTTGAATAAAATATTCCAAGAATATTTAAGCATATGTGGTAATCCCTACACCAGCTTATTACTATTATTATTTAAGGCTTCATTTTAGAACCAGTAGAACCAGCAGAGGAGACTATCAGAAGCAGAGGTCAAGGACAAGGCCAAAGGGGGAAACTGTAGTCTCTACCCCTATATCAGGTACCATGCTCAAAATCAATAGGTGGAAAATTTGCAATTTAAGTTGCTTTCAAACAGACAATGACTTTGTTACCCTGTTTCAAATGGGTTTTATCTTTGTGCCAACAATGACATTTAATTTAGTTGACTTGCTTGCTGAGTTGAAACTGTTAATTAAAAAAATTGAATTTATCTTTAGCTTTTCATTACAAAGACATGACTAGTCAACAATGTGTATTAAAGAGATGAAGCATTTTAATCCCCTGACAATTACAATCCCTGGGATTCAGCAAGCTCTGCATGGCTGCAGGAATAGTGCAAGAGCTGCTGGAGGCAATATGGCTACCGAGAGATCCAGAAACAAGCTCCCGGGACGTGCACGAGCGCTCCTGCACTATTCCTGCACGGACACAGCTCCTGTATGCTAATTATCACATTTGCAAATGAAAGCCATGAAAATGAGATGAATTAGCGATCCAGGAAGCTGGCAGCCATCCATGCAGGAGTACTGTAACCTGCAGAAGTGTATTCGGCTAGTAACCAAGTACATTTCTGAAAACTACAAAACGGAGCCATGACAGCTCCAAATAAAGGGACTATATAATGTGGAAGGCATGTCAATGGCCAAATATATGGCCAGTGGCAAGGAAAATAGTTTCAAAATAAAAAAATAACTTTCTTTTTTTTTTTTTGGCTGATTTTGGCAGTTTAAGCATAGGGCAGTGGTGTGCAAATGGGATCGGCCCAAAAATAAACAAACAACCTTGAAAAAAGCTTTTTAGGTAAAATCACAATTTTGCCATTATAGTCAATGGCAGGGAAAAGACAACAAGGCCACTTAATGGTGGTTGCTAAATGGGAAGGCTCAGTGTTAGACTTGTAACTAGGCATTAGCAGTCAATTCTATGAAAATGAGGGGAATGATACTAAATCACAGATTTCCCCTCATTGCTAGCCAGCACCCAACCATGTATGTGCAGGAAAACCATGGTGCAAGCCTAAGAGTTAGCTGACATCATAGAGGGGTGTGTCAGGAATACTGTAAGCTTATTGGAGCTCTGTGGCTCAGGATGGCCCTTAGCTTAGCAGAGCTAAGGAAGGGGGTGTGTCTGAAGCTGCCTAGCAGTCTTTACATTGCCTAAATGGGTGTGCATGCTGCGAACTGGGTTTTAAACAAAAAAAAAAATTAAACCAAGAAATAGCAGCTTTGATCACATCTGAGCACTGGGTTCACACGGTGCACCTCGGGGCTTAAATAGGAAGGCAATAGGAAGGGAAAACAGCAGTAGAAAGGTAAACAAGGAGAACTAGCATAGCTGGCATGTGAAATGAATGGGAATCAGCCAATTACACAGGCAGCAGCCCAGCCCAGCCCAGCACACTACTATAAACTATGCCAACACCTTTCTCTCTGTTTTTTTCCCACAAACTCTACACCACCAGTGTACACAAACAGGGAACTTTTACCTAACAAAAGCAACAAAATTATAGGGACTGCTTTTGCTCTCATAAATCAACATGTGGAAGAGGCTGAGGGTGGTGAGGATGAGAATGCTGATGACCAACCTAGAGTGAGGAGAAGGAGAAGTGTGTACAGACCAAGGGTAACCTACCATGGGCTACATGAGCTGGAGATAGTGGAGTGCTATAGGGTGGACAGGGACCTCCTACAGCAAATTGTTGAGCTATGCCGGCCACGCCTCACACTCAGAACCAACAGAGGGGAACCCATCCCAATGGATACCAAGGTATGTGTAGGCTTCAGAATACTAGCTGCATGTACCTTCCAAAGTCCAACTGGGGATATCATGGGGATCTCACAGGCATCAGCATCCAGGGTACTCCAACAGTTCCTGGATGCCATGTCAGCACATGCCAGTGAGCACATATATTTCCTCAACACTAGTGAGGCATCGACCAGCAATATGCATCTCTTCCACCAAATAGCAGAATACCATGAGGTAGTGGGTGCTAAAGACTGCACACACATACACATTAAAGCACCACCTGGTGAGTGGGGTAGAGTGTACATTAACCGCAAGGGCTTCCCCTCCATCATCTGCCAGGTTGGGTGCAAAACCCAGGGCATTATAATGAATGTGTGTGCTGGCAGCCCTGGAAGCTATCAAGACTCCCATATCTGCCACATGACGCAGCTGTACCAGAGATTTGCCAATGGGGACATCCCATATGGCCACCTAGTGGGGGATGCTGGTTACACACTGGAGCCATGGCTGATGACACCCATCTGAAATGCACACACCCCCGAACAAGAACTCCATAACGAGGCACATGCACAGACCAGAATCATAATAGAGCATGTGTTTGGGTTGCTCAAGTCATGGTTCCGGTGCGTGGACATATCCATTGGAGCCTTGCAGTACTCACCAGCTACATGTACCTAAATTGTCATGTATGTGCCATGCTACACAATATGATCCTGCGAAAACAGCTGGAGCAGGAACAGCATGGGGCAGGGCCAAACAGTCCCCCACCATTGCCAAGGCCAGCACAGGCACAGAGTGACCCAGAGGAGGAACAACCTGAGCCTGCCCCAGTAGGCAGAAGTAGGCATGCCCAGTATGACCAGGCTGTGGCAAAGAGGCAAAGCATAGCACATACACTGACAGGGTAGGAACCCAGGGAATGACACCTCACTCTGACTCGCACATACAGTAAAAGGGATGCCAAACATGACACTACCTGTGCTTAACCATGTATAGGGAGTGTACTATGTGCATCCAACATAGTCATCCCTCCAGTACCATCCTCAATAATGGCACAGCCACAAGGTAAGTCACGCTCACTATCAGTTGCTAAATGTAGTTGTATTTTCTGCTACCTGCATCTATGGTACAGATGTGAGCATGTTAGGAATTCGAGTGGCTGCATGGGATGGCAGCAGATAGTAGACACCTATATCGGCAGCATGAAATCCTTAACAAATACTGGTGTCAACATAGTAGGCAGCACTAGACAAGATGACAAAACCCACTGCAAGATATGTGGTAGGCCAAATGTGTGTCCATAGGACACACACATGCATGTCAAGGAGGCTCACATATCCAACAACAGTCTCAGCCAGCAGGACAGGTGTAGACAAACACAAAGAAAAGCTGTGACAAGGCCTCTGGTTGATGGCTATGGAGAACAGCCGCCCACCCCCCTCCAAACCTACACAGACAGACTACAACAGGTCAGGCAGTGGGATGTTAGTATTGAAGGGAAAGAAGTCTGAAACTGTGGGTCAATAAATCCTAAGAACTGTAGTACACTGATATGCCTCTAGTCTGCATGATACATCAGAATACAGAATGGAATGCAGTACATGAAACCCCAGTACAGTCATAGCAAATGTTTACACTTGTCAGGTGTGCCCCCCCATAATCCTATGTAGAAATGTAGTAACATGTACGTGTAGCTATATTAATAGTGGAGCACAGATTACCTGAGCTGGCCAAAGTTGCAGGATAGTTTGTAGCATGTGTACAATATGCAAGGCTCTGTGTATTAGGTTGTTGTGTGTTTTATATTGTGTGAAAGTGGTCGGTATGTAGGCATGGAGGGTTGTGTCCAGGTGGCCAATGGCCAGTACTGTTGATGACAGGGCCATGTTCTCACAACTGCAGTGCCAATCACAATGCCTCCCAGCAAGACACCATCCAGCAGTAATCCATACTAAGTGTTCGGATGTAATATCTGTCACCATCTAAAAGATGGATATGTCATGAATGTGGGTCCAGACATACAAACAGTACACAGGTGGAAGTACCCCAGACAGAGAGTGTATAAAATTATACTGTCAAATGGACACTACTTTGGAACTGTACATACAGGTTAGCAGCACATTAGTTGACTGTGTAGTATGGAATACTGATGTAGTCTGGCCAAACACTGGCAGACCATAAAAGGCACAGGTATGAAGTAGTGAGAAACTGCTGATGTCCCTGCACAAGCCAGCATAAGTGGAATGCTCCACGTATATCTGTGAGTCAGCTGCAAGTAGCCTACATGGTACACATGCACCCAGCTCACCCCAACATCAGCCACAGTAACTCACAGGTCTTATCCCTGCTGTTGGGAATGAGTACAATATGACCCCCACCTCTGTATGGGAATAGCCACAGAACGCAACATGCTGACGAGATGTCCCATGCAGGTGTGTCCCTAGCTGTAAGCAGCACCCTGCCAGCATTCACACCAATGGATCAATAAGGACAGAAACTATTAACACCTTGCACAACTATCCTGTCACCCCGGGGAATATAGTGGCTTGCAGCCTGGAACTGTAGTAATGACGCAATGCACCGGCCTGCTACAGATGGCCAGCATCATTACCAAATGCTATACATTTGTCTGTCAAAGGCCTGTGTCTCACCCATACTGCCAATGTATGTTATCTCATGGACTCCCAAATAACAACATAACACAGTCCACAGAATACAAATGCAAGGCCATGTTTTGCAAATCCTAGTAGCATGTCCATGTCCTACTGTATGAACTGTAGACCAACCCCTAAATACTGCAGGGATGAAGTGATAACTATAGGGATACTTATCAGATAAAGTTTGCATAATGTTTGAAAGAAGATAGAATAACGGGGGGGGGGTAGAAGCATGGATGCCATGGAGTGTGTGAAGTCTGAACTCAGATGTGTGCACATACTATCCCTGCCTGCAAAGTCAGGAATGGGTGGCTACTAACCTGCTCGTAAACCACAATGTGGTGAAGGGGTAATGACCAGAAATATGAGCCCTGCCTCTGGGTAACCTGTGTGGATCTGTACAGCTGTGAGGTATAGCCAAAGCAGGATATGGCCATACTATCACGTTGATGGATGTACAAGCATGGGATCCTCAGCCACCACAGTAAATAGGTGCTGAATCATTTACACAGACCCATCAGCAAGTGTCTGCAGCTCCCCTTCCAGAACGGAATGATTGTGCAAGAATATTTAGGCTGCAGACCACAATACTGAACACAGCTTCATTCATCTTGTGTTCCCCAGGAAATTACTTCAAGCAAATATGTATACCTGTCAGTAGTTGATGACATAAAACATCATAGTGTAAAATAGTACATATGTCTGAATATCTCTGCTAACACCAAAAACATGTAGCAGAAGCAGCACAGACATAATTAGTTACAGTATCCCACTATCCTTTGCCCATTGTGACCCCGTATTGTCAACCAATCTACAGATATCCTGCAGAAAAAGGTTGCTAGCAGTAGGCATAGAACACAAATACCTGTATTGGAGTACAACCTACCTGGAATGGATTCACACATTCAATACAGAAGGTCATACTGGGCATGCTCCCAAGAAATGAAGCCCATGTCTGGCAACAACAGTGGGCTATACATTTCTGTCAGTTGCAGATGATTGTGCACACACTCCACATTGCACAGTAGTCATGCTTTGCACACACATCACAAAGGAATACACGCATATATTCAAGGACAACTCACTATAATAGGCCAAACATACACATACATAGTATATGTGTGGAAGAGAGTGACAGACAGTGACAAAGAGCTTCCCATCATGAGGCCTGTCCTACCCATCACACATCCAATTGACTAATACCACATGATATGCAAATGTCTATCACTGCAGATATTTGTTTCTGGTTGCCCTCAGAACTATAGTGTCTGTGGTGCTTGTGATAACTGTGTAACATGACTGTAAAAGTCATTGTTCATCTAGCAGTTTTATACATGTACCTGTCAAATGTAAACCTGTGTGTGACTGAGTGTTGTGTGTGCGCTTCCAGATGAATGCTTTATAGCCCATTTACCCACACTGCACTCCCCATTTCCCTACTTTGGCAAGCCTGCTGCTATAATTCACCTTGAAATACACCTTTGGAAGAAAGCTAGCCCTATAAGCTCAGTGGTGCATGCTAAAACTGTGTAATGCTATAGTATGATGTACTAGTTAGTTAGGAGTTCTAAAACCAGGAATGGCAACTGTGTGTGTGTGTGTGTGTGTGTGTGTGTGTGTGTGTGTGTGTGTGTGTGTGTGTGTGTGTGTGTGTGTGTTTGTGTGTTTGTGTGTGTAGTGCTCAATGCTTTTGAGGCCATTCACAGTCAGTACACTTTCCATTGCCCTACTTTGGCAAGCCTGTCACCTTGAAATACGCCTTTGGGGAAAGACTAGCCCTATAAGCTCTGTGGCATGTGCTATAACTGCATAATGTTATAGTGTGATGTGCTAGTTAGGTAGGAGTTCTAATCCCAGACACAGAAACTGTGAGATATGTGTAGGCATCAATGCTTTTGAAGCCAGTCACAGTCACTACACTGTCTATTGCCCTTCTTTGGCAAGCCTGCTGATGTCATTCATCTTGAAATATACCTATGGGGAAAGATTAGCCCTATAAGCTCCATGGCGTGTGCGATAAATTCAGTACAGTACAGTAGCAATACATAGCTAGGTAGGGGTTTGAATCTCAGTACTGTTAAGTATGTGTGTGTGTTTGTCATCAGTATCCTGTGTAGATAGCTGTGATTGTGTAATAACAGCATTCATTGTAGGGTGGGTTTTGCAAATTTCTTATATTGAGGACCTACTATATGTCACAATGTCCACCTTACAATGACAACATATGTCAGACAGCAGAGAGGTTGGTGTAGACAATCCATACCCCTACATGTGACATTATGGATTGAGGGACAATATAGGCAACCTTTGTTTTACCCAGAGAACACTCTCTACCTATGTCTCATACACAGACACACTTGGTTACGCAACAAACACCATGTTGGTAGTTCCCTGCATATTGCCCACAGATATTAACCACAGTGAGATTGCAGTGGACTACATAGGACATGGCACCCTGTTCCATCCCTACAATAGGCAAATAATTGCTTACAGTGGTCCTTTGCTATGTTCCCCATAGGATGCCTGCATCAACTGCAGAGTCAACAAATGTAACCCACAAAGGAAATACCATGCCTTATACACATGCCCTGTATGGACAGATGCCACTAACACCAGTGAATATCTGTATCATGCTGTCAATGTAGGTGCAGGATCAACCTCAGTTCCATAGCCAATTCTCACCACATGAGGTCAGAAATGCCACATCAGATGATACAATCTGTCCATGCAACATGCCTCAGACACCCCAGGTATACTTCTATGTGTCACAGAACATGCATGTGGGACATGTGCACAAACCTGACACCGTTCATGTTATGGAATATAGAACAAATGCATGGCAAGCATTACACATGACTGGCCACCCACAGTAGTAACCCAGATGACTGGATTTTGAATACAAAACCCAGGAACTACACCCCTGAGCCACACTGCAGACCAATGTCATGTGGCCTGATACCA
>NC_056737.1:542021597-542031597 GCF_019279795.1 Protopterus annectens
TGCCACACAATATTAGGGATAATGATGTTGTTGAACATAGGAAAGCCATGACAATGCATCAGCCTACTATCCCTGTCACATGAGCATTAGATGCAGATCCCTGTAGTAGCACACTTGGGATAAACAAGGGGTTGTACTGCAGTCCTGGTCAATGTGTGATGGTGGGTATGTCAGAGTATTATCATGGGTTTCAGTGCATACAATATCCACTGTGTGGTGTGGGTGCTGGGTATACTGTCTTTACACCATGGTACCCCCAGTACATGTCCCATGTTCCACTGTATGGAGACCACTGTCATCATAAACCATACAGGTAACTGATAACACTATTCAGCCCAGTTATGCATGTGTTGTGTACAACTTATCTGTAACAGAATGGACTCACTGACAAGGTAGTTAGCACTAATAAGCCCAGGTCTCTCAGATGTGTGTATGACTGTTATGTGTTTGTCAATGTGTATATGACAGTATATCACACTATGTATTGTACATAAACAACCAGTACATCCCCCATTACCATACTGTACAGGGCTTGGGGATGTTCTTCACGTAACATGTTAACTGGAACACACCTCATCCTAAAACAGTGTGGTGTGTGCAATTAAGGCCACACATGTGTGGCCTTAATTGCACACACCGCACTGTTTTGGCACTACATACCTAGGTAGGGGTTCTAGTCCCAGTGTTGCCAAGTAAGGGTGTGTGTGTATGTGAAGGAATCTACTTCCGTTTGCAGAATATACATGTCCCAGGAGGTCATCTGTCTGAGAACTGCCTGGCAAATGCTAACATTTCACAGGCATCATCCTGTGGAAATACATTCCATCACAACAAGTGGTAGATGTGTTAATGCCCTCTTCTCTACTTTATAGGTGTACAGCGATACTGGGGTTAGTATATATAGCTGATTGTCACTCTTGTGGACACAGCCACTATCATTGCAGTTACTGTTGAGTGTATCCCCCGCTTAGCTAGCTGTAATACTGTACAGTTCATGTTAACAGGTTAAGTAGTCTGTCACACTTTCTGCTGTTCTACAGCACCTTACACCCTCCAAAGGGTAGGACTGCACCACCCACACAAGCACACCTATGTTTACGAGTTGAGGACTGCACTACATTGGGGAAGGAGACATATACCCTGCTGGTACTATCGTCAATGACATTAAACTAGCAGACTGCTTATTTCCCAATGTGATGTTGTTCCTTTTCTGTCTTGGTGGAATTACATAGGCTAAAATGGGTTCCTTGCACAGGTACATACATCCATGTGTACGGTATTCTCTGTGTATTTCATCAACACCAAAGCCTCTTTGTGTGTTATATACAAACATGTGGTGTGCACCACCCAGTACACTTACCATTGTCCACTGTAGAAGGGCTGCTGACATCAGCCACCATGCACTCACTTGTATACAGCCCCAGACCTATCAGCCATGTGACACATGCAGTAACTGTTATACAGACCTGTGACATGTGTTCACCTGTACCCAGGATATGGCATAGCCAAGGTGTCACCACAGTGCCATACCTCTTATAGGATACAACAGCAGACCATCATCCTGCTGACACATGGACACCTACAACACAAACAGAATACATTATGGAGACCACAGTCACTCAGTGTTAATAACAGCTATAATGCATCATGGCTGGACAGTTACACTTCCTGACATGTAAGCATTAAACTTTACTGCTGACAACATGTTACACAGTATTACATTGGTACACCATAGTACAGTCATGCTCTGCATCAGAACCATATTAGCCTGTTCCTGCATCGATGTTACGGATGACATGGATGTGGCACAGGTATCATCATATGAACAGGATGTGTTGTTGGTTTGCCAGACACCTAGGCTGAGCCATATGTTTGACACCATGTGTGTGAGTGAGGTAGTTAAATTATTAATTGGGCTGTTGTGATGTGTTGTGTGTAGGTATGAGGTTGCCCTAGCTCTGATGGTAAAGTGTGTGTGTATGCATGCACATAGTTCTGCCATGTGGCTGCCCTATACAGGGGTTTGTTGGACAGCTGCAGACCGTATCTGGCAGGGTGTGCAGTTCACTGTCTCCGGCCACAGACATGAGAACTGTGCCTGCCAGGGGTTCCACAGGCAGCACCAGGTACAAGCCACAAAAAGGTACTCTCCTCTGATGATGACATATGTTTGCTGGATCCAGATCCCTCTTGGGACCTTCCAGAGCCACATGCACATGGCCTGCTGTAGTGTCATGTGGACAGTGCCCCCCCCCTGCAGTGCTTGGGCTGGTACTCCCACTATGGGAGCAGCTCTGAGTTATGTCATGTCCATGCAGACCTCCAGCTGTTGGTGTTGCTTGCCTACATCCACGTGGCCATCACACTACTCTCACTATATGCTCAAGCACAGACATTCCACAATCGAGGATTCCCACCATCTCACTCAACCATCTATCCATGACCTCTGCAAAATAATGGTGGGCACCTGCAAGATCACGGATGTTGTCAATAACAGCTGAATGAGTAGCCCTCTGCAGCCTCAGACCCTGTCTGGTGTACTGTTCCATACATTCCTGCACCTGCATGACAGCTTTAAACATGCGTCTGGTCGTACCAGATGTGGCACTTCTGCCAGGGGCATGATGACCAGCAGCCCACCTATGAGCACCCCCGCTTGTGCCTCAACACACCTATCATCATTATCAGTGTCTGTATGGACACCAACATCAGACTGCCTGCAGGAGGGACCCTGAACCACCTTGCCACCTGTGAGGGAAAAACAAGAAATGCACTTTAAGACCTGTACGTCATTGCTTAACAGTAAACACACACACACACACACACACACACACACACACACACACACACACACTCTGACATACCACCATACTACTTACCTGTCCCTGAGTTTAAAGAATGTCCCTATCTTTTTCTCTTGTTTTCCCCATCCTACATCAGTCTTGAATAATGACAGTCAATAATACCAATCATTAACTTATCATCCTTCTAATTGCTCTGAAAAGTGATGACAAAACATGACCTGTTACTCCATTAACTCTTTAACTTGACTGAAGTCATTTTTTCAAAGACTCCCTGATGTCATCCAGTGTTCACCCTGGTTTTGGCCAAATGTCTTGAGCATAGCCCCCATATGTTATGGGCTACTAAAGTCAGTCAATAATGTCACGCACTGGAGGTTCATACTTAACTATTGTTAAATAGATGCAAGATCTGTTGCTCTATTAACCTTTTATGTGGACGACAGTAATATTTGGAAACACTCTCTGGTGTTGTCTAGTAATTCCCCAATGCTTCTTTAGTGCTGCATACTTGGGTATTATTTCACCTTTCTGCTGATTGCAATTAAAAAACTATCCCTGGTGTCTAGTTTTCCCTTCCAATGCATCTTTCATGCTGCAGACTTTATACTTCTATCAGCTTTCCTGTGATTACATTTCAGAAAAGTTTTCCTGGTGTCTAATGTGTCTGTCCATTCCCATCTACTGCATGATGTCTAAGGGAAGTTGAGAGGTATAAACAACCCCACACACACACACACACATGTGCATACATGGACACACACACATACACACATGCATTCTACATAGATCAACCACCCACCACTCCACCAGATAGCACTTACAGAAAAATTCACCCCCCACACACACACACACACACACACACACACACACACACACACACACACACACACACACACACACTTACAGGTGAGGTCGCACAAAGATATTACACACAGACCTCTCATTACCCACCTGTCAACATGCATGACATATGGCATTCAACAGCATGCACTGTAGCTATAGTCAATCCCTGTTACCAACATTATACATCTTTGTGATGCATTGGTTTTGTTAGTAGGTGATGCCCCTTCCCCTGGAACACACTGCACCCATGTACACATTATTGCTGTGCACCTGTTCAGCACCCTGGCATGTAGTGTGCACCATACCTCACAGGTGTACATACCATTGCTGAATGTGTATACGTGTGTCAGTTATGTTTGCTCTGCAGCTCACAGCCCCTATGTGTTTGTCTGACACATACCTGGGATGATATGTGGACAGATGTCATTTGTGAATGCCTGATGTCTGATTTACAGATCTCATCATCAGCAGTGCATGTATGGCCAATAAAATACAATTACACTGACAACCTGCAAACTGTATGGCTATGGGGAGTGTACACACCCTTATTGTTATGGCACCCTCTTCCCTGATACGCCATGGGGCCACATTACTGCATATGTTAACATTACATGAACCTGATATGTGACATATGACCTGTGCAATCAAATGCAGTATCAAACAAATGTGTTAGTTGTGCAGATGCTGATTGAGATGCATACAATTTGTGCATGCATATGCGTGCACACCCTTATCATGATAGTTTGTTGCACCAACTGTCATGTGTACTACAGCAGTCACTATTCCTGGAAGGGGTATACTAGCATAGGTCATCTGCATTTGCCAGTATTTGGTCACTCTGCCCTACAAATGTCCCCAACTCTGCATGATTGAAAGGTCAACTCATGTGCACAGCCCTTGGTGGTCACACAGTGCTGTTACTATTGCTATGGAGTCAGGGTTATGTCTGCCACAATTCATGACCTTGACTGTGTGCAGATACAACCATTCTTAGTGAGCTTTGGATCTCTGCTTCAGTGCACTGTTGTGTTTCAGGATGACATCCCCTGCCCATCCTCTGCCGTTTTGCAGATGCTTGACAACTATGGCCTACACATGTGTGTCATTTTGCAGTGTCCCAAACTCTGAACATCATGTGTACTGGCCTAGTCCCTGCTAATAAATGGCAAACATACAGGTGCACACTGGCACCAGCAAGGTACATATGGGGATGGTGGGCCTGAGGTGGGGTGAGGTGTTGGATGTGCAGCACATGTATCTTAATTGATACTGTCTGTAGGTTTCCAACTTGGTCTTGGTACACCATTACACATTGCAATGCATGCCTTTGAGGCACTTTTGCTGTTATGCATACGCTACCTGTAGAGAGCCCTCGCTAATGTTTCCTGTGGTACAACTGTCCCACCTGATTACCCTAACCCATTGGCCACACTTACACAGAGTCCAGGCAATTCTCAACACAGGTACTGCACAGCCACTACTTGCTAGACATTCCTGCAACTCCCTCAGTGTTGTGGCATGTTACTAGGCAGTCTGCATGACCAGATTGCAACATGTGTCATCATCTGTCTTGGATGGCCATCTGTTTATTTTCTACATTAGTCCTGTCCCATACATCCTCGCCACATACATGACTGTCTGCACTGTTTGCCATAGTATGTGCAATGGTGAGGTAAGGCTACATGTCCAACTCCAGGGTGCTACCTGTTGGGTATGGGATCCATTCCATGGCTTGTAAGATATGTGCAAGCCACGGCTGCCTCTGTTGCAGGTAAGTGGGCACATTTGATGGCCAAGCGTCTTGGACAGCAGACCATTTCTTGGTGTGACATTGAGGACCTGTACTTGTTGGAAGGTCTATACTCATGAAGAGTGCATGCTGTCTGTACCCCAAAAGCTGCTTCCACAATATGTTATTTGGAGTGTATGCACACATATGCTTCCAGTGTTTGTGAAGGTATGTATTTCCCATATTTGCTGTCCTAACATAGGATTCCATATTACACATTCATTGCTCATGTTAGGACCACATTACAGGTTGTAAGGGTTGTGGAATGCAGTATTGTGATATGCAGTAGTGTAGATCTGTAACAGTTGCCATTTTAATAGTGGTGTATACACTGTTGTAGGACTGTATAAGGGTGATGTTTCAGAAATGTCCCTACTGTAGGCAATTTGTCCCACCATTATGTTTATTACTGTGCACACATCTTGCAATGACAGGTTGTTAGTTATATTTCAAGACTCTTACATACCCTTCAGATACTCCACCATGGTGACCACTGTGATGCAGTGCAGTTAACAACAACAACAAGTGAATGTGTGCAGCATGCATTATGGGTAGGTGTGTTAAATGTGTGCATGGAATATACCATGACCATAACATGGCCTGTGTATTGGCAAACCTGAACAAACAGCATACTCACCAGCTACAGGCTGCTTCCCCGGAGGTATACCAGAGGGACCTACATAGTTGTGTGGGAGATGTGATGTCAGTAGCCACACCTGTGACATTGGTACAGGGTGGGAACAGCATTACAGTACATCAACAGTACAAACTCACAATACTACAGATTATGCACATCTGTTTATTATTACAACACGGCTACAGACTATATACATTTCATCTCACATATGCATGATTAAACTCTACAGATGCAAATGGATATGCAACAGTGGTCTACTGATGTGCCCTGTGGCCTTACCTGCATGGTCCTCATCCATTGTGTGGGTAGCAACCACCTGCACAATGATCTCTGCCGGGTATTGTGTTTGCGGGCAGGCAGGTGCCCCGAGGCTGGGGAGGAGCTCCTCAGCATGTGACAGGGGGGGCTGGATGGCATGACCCCCTCTGTGACAAGCTGGTTCCTCCTAATTGCAGCAGCATGCTGACGGGCAGGGTGGAGTAGATCAGTGCACCGATGTGGGACCTGCTCATAACTGCAGTTATGCAGGTCAACATCGTTTACCCTGTGGACAAGATCTTTTCACAGGGTGGTCCTCTCCTGCAGATCATGGGCTGTACGTCCAAACAGGGTATGGTAGTGCTGCACCAGGTATGTAATGATGATGTCATTCTCCTGGGGTGTGTAGATCAGTAGTCTCTCCTGAGACATTGTGCCTGAAAGATATAAAGAGGAAAACAGGTCTGAGGACCTCATACTGCAAGGATATAATAGTCGTTAATATACATCTCTGTCCACCCCCCTACCATACCTGCAACAACAATCTGATCACACAACTCAACGGGTATGTCTACAGCAGATCTACTGTTGGGATATATATTGCATTGTACAACAATTTGTTCAATGTGTTTGTAGTCATGTTCCATGTTGAAACTATCAGTGGTGGCCTGCTACGAACATTATAACCTGCATGCCATTGTAAGGGCCACTATGGTTCCATACATGCATGTGTTCTGTTTGCTATGTGACTGCTGCACATCTGTTGTTTTGTGTTAATGGGGATGTCTATGCATGCTGTTAGACATAATCCGGGAATGTGTGGACTATTACTACCCATGTGTTCTATAACTTGACACAATAGCATATTTGGGAAGACAGTTGAAAGCAGAACCGACTCTACCACCTCATCTGGCCATGTTACCAGGCCATTTTACATCTGGGACCCACCCTGGGACCTCATCATCTACTGGTCCTACACTACTTTCAGGTGGATCCACCTCAGGGGATGGTGTTTGCACCCCCCCTGGGAGCACAGACAGACAGCATCCTGTCACCTAAAGTCAGGTCCAGGTTCAGGTGCATAGGGAGCTCCATAGAGACTTGGGGGATGTGCTACAGCACCTTGAGGCCCTCAGTACACAATCACAGCATCCACAGGCTCCTCCACTCAGTGCTCAGCCCAGGCACCTTCAGGGTCGTGAAGATGCTGTTGTGACTGCCTATGGGTGGAGACCTTGGTCCCATTGTTTCCATATGGGGGCATATGGGCTTCCATATTCCAAACAACACTCCCCATCTAAGGTGTTTACCCACCACATGTGTCCCCTGTATGCTGTCTTGTCTGTCTTCCAACCCAACGTACCTCCCCAAATATACCTACTATCCTTCCCCAAAATGCCAATCCCAACTTCACAAACAAGGGCAATGTGTTCCCAACATGGATTTCACACCAGACATAACTGTCCATTTTGCACCCACTTACTGCTGTATATATATGTGTGTGTATGGATATGTGTCATGTTCTCTCGCACATATCATGCAGCACTGTCATTCAACAGTGGGGGACATGTATTTATATATATATATATATATATATATATATATATATATATATATATATATATATATATAGATATATATATAAATATGTGTGTGTGTGTTTGTATATATGTAAACATATATATATATATATATATATATATATATATATATATATATATATATATATATATATATACATATGTGTGTGTGTGTGTGTAGATCATATCTTTCAACCATACTGATTTACCTGTTTTTTACAGAATTTTGGGGTCCAAATGAAGGGGTGTCATGATTTCCAAGTGGCACTCCTTCATTTCCAATTTATTTCCCTTTCAATTTCAATTTTCACGCTGTTGGCACTGATGTCATTACATGCGAGATTATGTCAGCGCCGTCAGGGTTACCAGCCAGTCAGAAATGAACTGAGGGAGCTCACATCATTTCCAGCTGGTCGCAATTGCGAGCTGGAAGTTTAGAAGGTTATGGAATATATGCGAGAGAAGCTTTATGGAATCACCCGTTAGTTCCAATTTGAATGCGAGCGGGAAGAGTTTTATGGATATACATGCTATGCAAGAGAAGTTGGAATCAGCAGAACTTGTTTGGCCATGAATGTGAGAGCTAATGGCTCTTCTATTTGAAATAAGGTATGAAGAACATTTCACTTCTATTTGAGTGCTTTATGGAGAAAGCTATTTGCAGTAAGGTGAGTGTGTGTGTGTGTGTGTGTGTGTGTGTGTGTGTGTGTGTGTGTGTGTGTGTGTGTGTGTGTGTGTGTGTGTGTGTGTGTGTGCGTCTGTGTCTGCGCGCGCGTGTTTAAATGTTTCTATTTTTTGGGAATCATGTCTAAAAACTGCTCTTCCTAAACAGTCCACCTAACCAATTCCAAAATAAAATAAATATTATGAAACTATAAAAAAAGAAAGTAAAAATTAAATGTTATTGGAGAAGGCAAGATCTCAGATGTCATGGTCTAGTGATTGCAGCAGCAGAAAATAACCAGAATTAAGATACAATAAGGCAGATATACACATTCATGAGCCAACAGTACATTTTAACAAATTCTTTCACATTTTGTTGTTTTCAAATGCTTTGAGGGATCTTAGGAAATCATTGAGCACCACAGGCTTGTAACTGTCCAGTGGATGACAGCACTAACAGAACCTATTCTAGGGAGAGCTTGAAGGCATTATGAAACAGCATCAAGGAAAACACAGGCACAATGACATCAAAAAGAAGTTGTATATTTGTTTGCTTGTTTTTTAACCAGGTAGATGGTCTGGTCTGAGAACCCTTTTCAGCTATGGCCCTAACCAAAAGACAGTATATAAAATAGAAAAGGACATCTGAAATAAATGCAAGAAAGTATACAAGATATATACTGAAAGGTAAACATAACATACAAGTCAAGAAACTGTCTTCAGTCATGATACAGCCAAAATATAAGTAATACGATAATGCTACAATTCACTAAATTCAAGTACAGGTTTAAGTTCTGTTGGTAAACAATTTCATCCATCCATGAACAGCCCCTTTTTCCCATTTTTGCATATTTCCTGTGTGTCACATCAACAATGACAATTTTCTTGAGTCAATGTTCACACTGCTAGGTGGCTAGCCCTACTGCAGTTCTTCCTTCATACCACACACAAGCATGCATACTCACATCTATGGCCAGTTTAGTGTTCAATCCACCTACTGTAGGTTTTTGCAATTTTAGAGGAAACTGGAGCACCCAAAGAAATCCCATATGAACAGAGGAAGGACATTCAGACTCAACATGGAAGGCACCCCAGCTGAGAATCCAACCAGAGAACCTCTTGCTGTGAACACTACCTGCTGTTCTAGTGTGCTGCCTTCCTGTTGGTAAACAATTCTTGTACATTAAGTATTGTAAACTTAAGTCATTCACAATAAATCATAAATTACATATTTCTATAGAATATGTACATATTTACAGAATAGTAGACTTGCTAGTATACTCCCGACATGAGAAAAGTGACTTTTATGTCTATTTTGTCAGTGAATAAAATATAATAAAAGTTAATTGGTGGTGCTACTGTGCATGTGTGTGTGTGTGTGTGTGTGTGTGTGTGTGTGTGTGTGTGTGTGTGTGTGTGTGTGTGT
>NC_056737.1:542036597-542204097 GCF_019279795.1 Protopterus annectens
CATTAGAACAGAAGGAAGCATTTTGGCAGCTCCTTTTTGGGGCTGATATATATCCAGGGCTTAATGAAGTCATTAATATAAAATGTTTTTTAAAATATAGATAAATATAAGGTATGTAATAACATACCGATATATTGTATTTATTTATATATGTAGTATTTATATGTATGTATATACATTTTTATAGATATATTAATTATTTTATATAGTATTATTACTTTAAATTTATTTGATTGTGCAGATTATGACATCATTTCCTGTAATGAATCATTTAATAGATGGGTAGGTGGTTATTTTTATTTTTTTCTGAAGAAGTTCACATCATTAAAAGTGGATGAAAGCGCTAGCTTATTGTGCCTCAGTGTGTCTCTTGGTTGGATCCTGTTTTTTTCCATTTTGAAGTTACTAGTTTGTCTTTTCCAGCTTGGTTTACTGTTGTTTCAGTTTCTGTTTTGGAACCAACATTGATGGCAGCTGAGGTTTCTTCACAAGAAGACTTGTTAAATCTCTCCACCTATCCAGTTCCTGAAAGAGGTGAAGAGTTGCCTACTACATCAGTCTTTTCATTACAACTATCGAGTACTATCACGAAGATAGTAAAAAATTGTTTGGAAGAACAATTAAGCTTCAAAAAGGTTCAAATGGGTGAGGGCGCTTTAAGACCTGAAGTTGGAGGTTGCCCACGCCCATTTCAGTCATCGGAAGCCTGCAGTGAAGAAAATCCTGTGAACCGAAATGGTGAGGGAGCTGAATCACAAAGTATGGCAGATAATCCTGTATGGAGTTATATTAGTAAACCTTATGAGAACCCGTTTACAAACCTAGCAGAGATTCCAATGAATGAAACTGTAAGTAAACATTTACATGATTCTAATTCATGTAAAAAGTGTATTTTTGAACTGGAGAGACTTGTTTTCAAGTATGTGTCTTTAACTTTGGAAGTACAATACCTAGGGGAATGCATTAATCGCAAAATAGTCCCGCAAGGTTTGAGAACGGCGAAATTCCCCAATTGTGTTTCTCCTGATGACGATTTGTGCAATGTTTTAATAGAATTGTACAATGAGACTAGTTTGGCCATGATGAGAGTGCTTGTCTCTCACTACGAAAAAGAAATAGTTAAACTCAAGGACAGTATTAAATCTAAGGATGACAGTATAAAAAGTTATATTTGCTTCAATAATTTTTTAACATTATATAATGGTATTGAAGCAAAGGCGGACAGACATAGAGCTACTATTATAGCTAGAAAACAAAGCAAGTTAAAGAGAGACATTCAAGCATACAGGTCGAATCAGGCCTACATCAGTATCACTGATGTGAGTGTCACCACAGTACCTTCAATTAACAATAGTTCTTTGGTCGACAGGGTGGCCAATCTCCAAGAGGGGTTGACTACAGGAAATAAGGAGGTTTTTCCTAGAGTGAATGAAGTACCAGCCCTTTTGGTCAATGATGAACAGAGTGTCAATGTGAATGGTACTACAAACAACACAGTAAAAGTGGGAACTAGTTTTGCTGGAGTGGTGGCTACTTGCAATGGACATTCTAATGGACATGTTACTGGCCCTTTTCGGACACAAGGGCCTTCCATGAAAAGGACTACCAAATGGTACAATGTGACGCAGCAGAAAGGGAAGACAAAGGGGAAGAACAAACGGAGGTAATTTCACCTCCAAGAGACTATTTCACAATAGATATTGTCAATTTGAGTAGTACTTCCTTTTGTGCAGCGACTAACAGTGTGCTAAGAAAAGGTTTTACTTTTATTCCTACCAACAGGATGAACATTGGCAAGTTAATGATTGATTTTAGGCTTTTTTTGCGTAAACTCAACCTTCAATATATTTTGCATGATGTTAACACCACAGTGGAAAAGGGAAATTCTACGCTTAGTAAACCGAGTGTCTTTAACCCCCATTGATGAACACACTGCAAGTGTTTCAAAACATTTGTGAAAAAGAGTTTAGAGGGATTAAACATGGCAATGTTAAAAATAACTTATCTGAAGCTGAACTAATTGCTTTGGAAAACATAAGTAGGAATTCTAACATCAGAACTATGAAAGCTGACAAAGGGGGAAAAATAGTAATCATGGACACCTGTGTTTATGAAAAATCTCTCAGTACGTTATTAGAAGATTCAGATACTTATTCCAAAGTTTCTTTACACTTTGTCAACTACAGTTTTAGGAAAATTGATACCTTTTTGTTTGATATGTTTTGCCAAGGGAAATTGACAAAGCTGATTATGATTTTCTATTGGTAGAACATCCAAAATGGCCACTTTTTGGAATTCCTAAAATTCAAAACAACGAAACAAGTCCATCTTTTAGACCTATAGTCTCTGCCAGACAATTTAAAACTGAGAATATTTCAATATGGTTAGATAATGTTCTTAATCCAATAGTACAAAAATCAGAACATTATCTAAGAGATTCTTGGCACTTGCTAGAGATTTTAGGTAAATATAAAATGCCTGACAGAGACATATATTTTTGTACGCTAGATGTCACGAGTTTGTACACTTCTATTAATCAGGAAGTAGGTTTAGAGTTCATGAGAGACTATCTCACATGTCATACTGATTTTTCAGGTGAAAAAGTAAACACAATCTGTACATTAATGGAATTGGTACTCGATAATAATTTTTTCAAATTCAATAACACATTATATAAGCAAATATCAGGTGTAGCCATGGGAGCAAGAGTGGCACCGGCTTTTGCAAACATAGTCATGGCCAATTGGGAAAATAGGTTCCTGAAGTTACACCCTGGTTACAACAAGGTAGAATTATACCACAGATACATAGATGATTTGCTTTTTTGTGGTCAGGGGAACAGTCTGAATTCGTAGAATTTGTATCTGACCTTAATGGCACTACAGATTTTTTATTTTTCAAAATAGGTGGTTTTGGTGAACAAATTAATTTCTTGGATTTGACACTTAACATAGATAATGTTACAAGAAAATTTAAGAGTAGAATCTATAGGAAGTCATATTTTGCAAATCAGTATTTGCACAGGGATAGTTTGCACCCAACACACATGAAAAAAGGTGTCATCAAGGGTCAAATGATCAGACTAAGTAGGCTTACTTCTGATGAACATATTTTTTGGAATGAGCTTACATTTCTTAGAGAATTATTTCTCCAAAGGGGTTATGACCAAAGGTGGTTAGAGGGAATAGAAAGAGGTTTCACTCTTAAGAAAAGGTGTTGCTCAGCCCATTTTGTCTTCTGACGACATAATAGTGGAAGCTCCAATATGTTTACATCACAGTAATAAAAGAAAGAATCAAGAATTCAACATAGCATTTCCTCTGCCAATAGTAAATGAAATTTGGTGTATAAAGGAAATTATTGAGAAGAACTGGAGAATTATTTTAGGTAACAAGGAATTTAGTATATCTTTGGGTCATTTACCAAAGTTTACATACAAAAAGGTGACAAATATTAGACAGAAGTTAGAAACTTCTCAGAAGTCAGAAACTTATAAAGATAGATCAGTTAGTAACAAAAAAAGGTACTTTTGCATGTAAGGACAGTAAACAATGTAGGTTCATGTGTAATTCGTCCTTTATCACTATAGAACATTTGGGACAAACATTCTGGGCAAATAAATATTTTAATTGCCATAGTGAAAATGTAGTCTACATGGCTACTTGTTCCACATGCAAAAATTACTATATAGATAAAACAAAAAGAGTTTTAAAACGTAGAATTTATGAGCATGTTCTAGCTATAAAGAAAAAAGATAAAAACAATTCTTTAGCTCGACATGCTTTTTCCTGCACGGATTTTAAGAAATTTGAATTTTTTGTTTTAGATTATGTAGAGAAAAAAATGTTTGGTGGTGACATTGACAACACATTAGAACAGAAGGAAGCATTTTGGCAGCTCCTTTTTGGGGCTGATATATATCCAGGGCTTAATGAAGTCATTAATATAAAATGTTTTTTAAAATATAGATAAATATAAGGTATGTAATAACATACCGATATATTGTATTTATTTATATATGTAGTATTTATATGTATGTATATACATTTTTATAGATATATTAATTATTTTATATAGTATTATTACTTTAAATTTATTTGATTGTGCAGATTATGACATTATTTCCTGTAATGAATCATTTAAAAGATGGGTAGGTAGTTATTATTATTTTTTCTGAAGAAGTTCACATCATTAAAAGTGGATGAAAGCGCTAGCTTATTGTGCCTCAGTGTGTCTCTTGGTTGGATCCTAGTTTTTCCATATATATATATATATATACATACATATATATATATATATATATATATATATCTAAATATATATATATATATATATATATATATATATATATATATATACATATATATATATATATACACACACACACACACACACACACACACACACACACACACACACACACACACACACACACACACACACACACACACGCACACACACACACACACATACACACACATACATGCATCTACATATATAAATACATTTCATCTACTGTTGAATAACTGTGCTGGATGATATGTTTGAGAAAACATCAGCTTTATTTATATTTGACATGGCTTAGTGGTAAATCACTTTGGCTATGGTGTGGAGGGTCCTGTGTTCAAGACTTGCAAAGGCTGTTTATTTTGGTGCTGGGAAGAACAAGGGCTGTTGAATACTGAGTGATTATGGCACTTTTAAGCAGTTGTAAGCAGGTTTGACTAGGTTTGCATGACAGTAAGCAATGCTAACTTCTGGTTAAATATTCTTACACTCAGCTTCTAAATTGCTTATCCTGTGTAGGCATTGCTTACTCCCACAAAAACAGGATTAAACCCGCTTACTGCTGCTTAAAAGTGCTTACTTCCGCTTACACCCATGCTAATTTCTTTAAAAGAAAAGAAAAAGGGGTGATAGGAAAATGGTGAAAAAGGAGCACAAAGAGGGAAAGACAGTAGGGAAAATAACTAGGGATGTGCAGGACGGGTGTAGGGAAGGTTCATAGCTACCCATTTCTTCTACAGCAACAGCTGTGCATATACACTGATTTGGTGGTAGATTTGGATACTCAATATGTTGTGAAGCCAATTAGACCAGATTGCATGTGTCCAGAGGACACGTGTGCGAAATAGACAGCTATGTATTGGGCAAGATTTTTTTTTTTTGGTTTTAAGGTGAGAGTGGGATGTTGGGGAAGGACAGTAGGTATATTTGGAGAGGTAGGTTGAGTAAGGTGACAGACAAGACAACATACATGGGCAGTATATGATACATGTGGGGGTAAACACCTTGGATGGGGAAGGGTGTTTGGAAGCCGGAACCCCATGAGCCCCCAAATGGAAACAGTGAGATTGAGGTCCCCACCCATGGGCAGTCAGCATTGCACCTTCATGGCCCCAAAGGTGGCTGTGCTGGGGGCTGGTTAGGATGGGCAGCCTGACCCTCTAAATGTGCTATGCGGCCCTCAAGCTGGTGTAGCTGATCTCCAAACTCCCTGCAGAGCTCGCTATGCACTAGACCTGACAATGGGTGACAGTTTCTTGTCCGCGCCCACTCCCGGGGGGGGGAGAGCCCCAACCCCTGAGGTGGTTCCACCTGAAAGTGGTGCAGGACCAGCTGACAAGGAGGTCCAGGGGTGGGCCCTAGATGTACTGTTGCCCTGTGCCACAGCCAGATGAGGTGGGAGTGGAGGGAGAGATGGGTTCGCTGGGACCGACCTTCCCAAACGTGCTATGGTGTTGCATTTTTAAAATATATGTGGGTTAGTAATAGTCAACACATTCCAGGATTAGGTATAACAGCATGCATAGATATTCCCATTAACCCAAAACACCAGATATGGAACAGCTGTATAGCAAACAGAACACATGCATATATGAAACCACAGTGGCCACTACAACAGCATGCAGGTTACATTGATGGCAGCATGCTACCAATGTGGGAATATTTCAACATGGCACATACATAGAAACACATTTCAATATTTATCAAACAATAGGACATGTGTCCCAACAGTAGATTTAATTGTATACATACCCATTGAGTTGTGTATTTAGATTATTGTTGCAGAGATGGTGGGGGGGGGTGTCATTTAACAACTTGTATATCCCTGTAGTTCTCAATACTTTCTTAGTCACTGCTGTAATCTGTACCTTACAGGTAATATTACACTACCCTATGGCCTTAGTTTGGACAGTGGCATGTTTGTAGACAACTATATACGTGAACTGTGTTTTACCTACAGTATACACCTCTTATCTGGTATTCCTGTGGAGGTATTGTTTGTTAACACTACCTAACTGTTTCTACACATATTCCCAGATTCCAGACTGATGTTATGCACATACCTCACAATCTCTTATTGCACACACTCTGGTCAAGGCTTGACAACATGCAGGTGGAACTGGGACATATTTTGACAATTGCCCTCATAAACCTTTGGCGAGTTGCTACAATGACAGGTTTGTTTTCATATACATTTTCGGAATATTTACAGGTCTGACAATTAGTTATATGTCAGTAAAAGCTGCCTACATTTCAGAGATCATCACACTGATTTGCCAGGGGGACAGGGTAACAGGCAGCGGATATGGGCCAATTATCTGGATATTCCAAACTAATCTGTACAGTTGAGATGTATGATTATGCATACAGCTTACTACCACTCCCAGGATTCGAACCATGGCTGTGTCTGCTAAAAATAAAACAGTGTTCATCATAGTTGAGTGTGCTATTTAGCTATTGCTGTGTATCTCTTCACTGTTTTATGTCTATAAGTCTCCCATGGTTTTACAATCTGACCTCGTAATTATAACAGTCTTATACAGGGATTCCTAGACAGTTTTATTATATAGCACAGTGAGGGTGACAGTGATGAGTAATAGATTATTATTCAGAAAAACTGCAACACTAACAATGCCATACAATACCAGACTAAACAGTACCAGTACAGGAATTCAATCTTTTATTTCCAGGCACAGTTTTCTTATCTGACAGACCAGTTGAGATGTATGATAATGCATACAGCTTACTACCACTCCCAGGATTCAAACCATTGCTGTGTGTGCTAAAAATACAACAGTTTACATCACAATTGAGTGTGCTATTTGGATTTTGTTGTGTATTATTTCACTGTTTTCTGTCTAAGTCTCTCATTTGTACAATATGACCTTGTAATTTCAACATTCACATACAGACATTTCTACACATTTTATTTATGTAGCACAGTGTGGGTAACAGTGCTTAATACAACAGTACTATTAAGAGAATGCAACACTACATTACCATATGATACCAGAGTAAACACAAGTAGTCCTGGAGTTAGATCTTTATTGTCAGGTTGTTACCCTTTTATTTACATACAACCTATATGAGACTCTTCCTGCCATATTGTCTGGTGTATTCAGTACATCCCATACACAATACAGGTTTTATACTGGCAACTTTCTATTACTTTTAGATTTATTTCTTATGACAGTACATGCAAGATTATTACTAACCTGCCTCATGACACAGCCTTTGCAGCCTACATGCATAGACGTCCTGATTCACAGCCCGCTCTGCTGCCACTGTCAGAGACATAAGAGGAATATTTAGCCATACCTATCTATAATATACATGAGCTAGGCAATTATTAAACAGTTAGTATAATGAGTAGCTACACACTGCTGGGACATCATCCTGCCTAGCTTCTTGGATCCACTGATCCAAGAGCTCCCTCTTCCTCCATTTCAGGTCGGCATAGTGATGCCTGACCTGCTCACCAGTTTGAATGATGCCAGTGGCACTGGTGAGATCACGGGCAAGATGGTCTCAGGATTCCGCTTTATATTGGGAACCCTGGTACTGGGCCTGCAGCAGTCTATCTTCATGGTCTTTTACCAGGAGTCCTGCCATGACCTTAGACTCCTGGATGCCCCAGCACTGCACTGGGAAGCAAGATCCTTCCCCAACACCGGTCACTGTGCCTACAGGAAGAAGCTGCAACCAGTTATGAGATGTATTCCCACCTGTGGGGTTTAAATAGGGCAGATTTCCTGCACTTTGCTGTGATTGGACAGTTTTGAAAATGCTAAGCTATGGGCAAACCTGCTTACCTAAGGTTGTCATTGCTTAAAGGGTCATACCAATGGGCAAATCTATTTAGCTGAGCTACACATTGCTTACACCTGGTAAGCAGAGGTGTACATTGCTTAGCATTGCTTATTTTTAAATTTGCATACTATTTGCTGTTTGGCATTGATTTATCATTCATTTACATGTTATTAGTATCTGTGATTCATGTGTATGTACACTGTATGGGGTACTTGTGTTTATCAGAGGATTTCACCACTTTATTACAATGACACCTCACATCTGGACTTAATGCAGTACTCCAGTTTACAAATATATGTAATTTAGTAGGTTATACAAAAATAAATTGTTTATAAATTCCTTTCACATGTAAATTGTGATTTTGTTATAGTGAGGATCTGTTTGGGTATACCTCAATTTTATGTACAGCTGTGATGGCTTACTGGTTAATGGCTATGACTATAGTGTACGAGGGTCCTGGGTTCAAGACCTGCAATGGATGTTTATTTTGTTGCTGGGCAGAACAAGGGCTGTTAGATACAGAGTAATTAAGGCACTTTTAAGCAGTTGTAAGCAGGTTTGCATGACAGTAAGCAATGCTCACTTCGGGTTAAATTTTCCTTACACTCCGCCTCTAAAATGCTTATCCTGTGTAGGCAGTGCTTGCCCCCATGCAAACAGACTTAAACCTGCTTACTACTGCTTAAAAGTGCTTACTCCCGCTTACCCCTGCACTAATGTAGAATGAATAGAAACACGAGTCTTGGGAAAGTGGTAGATGTGGACACTTTATACATTTTTACACTATTTGCTGTATGGCATTGTTTTATCATTCATTACACATTATAACTCTGTTTAGTATCCCCTGATTCATGTTCATGTACACTGTATGGGGCACTTGTGTTTTTCTGTGGATTTTACCACATTATTATAATGACATCTCACATTTGCACTTAATGCAGTACTCCAGTTCACAAATATATGTTATTTAGTAGGTTATCCAGCAAAAAAAAATTTTCATAAATTGCTTTCATATGGAAAATGGGATTTACTACAGTGATGATCAAACCAGGAATAACTGCTCGCAAAGCGAATGCTCTAACCACTACACTATTGCAGTACTGCTTCTACTAAATGTGTCTTGCTATTTACCTTCTTGTGCCATTTAAGCTAGAGTATGCATAGCTAAGCAATGGGCAAACCCACACAGCTATGGTTAAATTTAATCTGTTTGATAAAAAAAAATGTTCTATTGTTATTTTCTCTAAGAAGGGACAGATTTCACTTATTGTGTGGATTTCTGTGTCCATCTGCACATTTGACAGAAATCCTGGCATGTTTCTGTTGCTATGAGCATAGAGTTTTCCTGGAAAGTGGGGCTTTGACCTTTGCAATGGCTGTGGGTGTTTTGTCCTGCAACATGTCATGTTTGCACACTAACAGTCCCACTTTGGGCATTTGAAGAGGTGGCAACCACCTGTGAGCGTTCTCGCTCATTGTAATTGCCGAATGGTAATTCTTGAGTGCAGGGGCATGTATACTGTGAGAGCTCTGCTCTCAGACACACCCCCTGCACTCATCCATGCTCTGTGTCCCTTTAGGAGCAGAGGCAGCACACCTTCATAATTATGCATGGCGCACTGCCATGCTGCTCTTAAATGGTTGTTTCCATGCAAGAATAATCTATTCCTGCATGGAAGTTTACTGAATCCCAGGGAATATTAATAATTAAACAGATGTGTGAGAGTGAGCTTTGTGGAATTGCTAAAACAAGGCCATTAAGATCTTTTTATAATTTGATCATGGGAAATAAACTATTTAATTTACTAATTCATGATAAATCCATTAGAATTATGGAACTGGATGGAGGAGGTTGTTTATTCTGAATAGTTATGATTATTTATGGAGGGTTTTGAATATCTGAATGATGACTCACGTTAATTAGCTGTTTCTAAAATGAGATTAATGTGTCATACAGGGGATTGATTTATGGTTAACTGAGTTGGTATATGATTTGAAGTTAGATACTGAGCTTATCAATTTTTTTGTTACTCATCCTGTTGTGCCTAAAAATATTTGGAATTCCCAAAATTCATAAGGTTGAACACAACCCACCCCTGTAACTGTCTCTTCCGCTTGTTTTAAAATAGAGCCCATATCAATATTAGTTGATACAAAAGTGAAAAGATGATGATGATATTAGAACTGCCACAATTACTTAAAGATACTTGTGATTTATTTTTAACCAAAATATCCAAAAATCAAACTTAATGATGAGTTAATATTTGTAATTATAAATGTTAAAGACCTATTCTTGGTCATGCCCCATAAGCCTGGTTTGCAATGGTTTCATAAGGTCATATTAGGGTATGACAATTATACTCACAAAGATACTTCATTAGTAGAAGAGAGTATCAAGGCAGTTTGAAGGAATAATCATGCTTTCTTTGAAGGTGAGCACTTCCAACAAGTGAAAGGGGTGGCTATGGTGGCTTCTATGGTGCCTACTTATCCAATATAAAAATAATGCAGAAGTTGGAAGTTAAATATGTTTTAAACAGTGAGTATTGGTCAAGTATTAAATTGTATTTAAGTTTATTAGGGGACATATTTATATTGTGGTTTGGTTCAATAGATTATTTTGATAAATTCATACAATACATAATTATGTGTATTTTTTTTCACTTGACATGAGATGATTTATGACACCATTAACTATTTGGATGCTACTATTACCATTAACTATAGAGATGAGAAACAAAAATCTAATCTATATAGGAAAAATGTTTTCCAATAATTATTTACACTATTCAAGTAATCATGAATTATGACAAAAGGGAATCTTGTTGAGGACAAATGATTAGGTTTTCCAGCTTAACATCTGATGCCGGGGTATTTGTAAACAAACTACAAATTTTGAAAGATATGTTTGCAACAGAAAATGCCCTTTACAAGAAATAGGTGATTACATTTTGGGCAAAAGTAATGGTGATTTTTCAAGTAATTCTAAAGTGTGCAGAATTGTGTGATATGAATATGAAAATCTGAAGGCCATGATTTTGCCCTTTATTATGGCAAGTGATGAAATAATAAGGGTCATGGACAGAAATTGATCTGCTAGATTTGAAGTGGCAGGTCTAACCAACACCCTTGATACAGTGCTGAAATTTATCTTTAAAAAGATTAATAATTTATAGGGCCCTTAGAAGAGTAATATTGACAGATTACTGAAAGGTAATGTTAGTATGAAAAAGATGTTGCATGTGTGGGCATTGCATGTTCATATTAATATCAATACAATTATTGAAGGCTACCCCAGAGTTATTGCTTGTTAAGGAAATTATGATTGTGTTACTAGCAACTACTGATTAAATAAGAGTATTTTTACTCCTTGACTCCCATTTTGCGTTCTTTTAGCTGGTTTAGTTTTGTCTGCATGTTGTGGTGTGCTAAGAGGTGTGGTATATTTGGCAACCTGCATGATCTGCCATTCATTTTATGCAGACAAGAATGAAAGGACAATTTGTAAAAGACACAAACAAAAGATATGACCACACATATACTACAAAGAACAAAGAAGTAACTAATGCACTGTGTAAACATTCTTTAATTTGTCAAGATTTTTTTTTTAAAATGTAGTTTTTCTTTTAGAAAAAGTCATGTGTGTGTGGGGGGGTGCTGGGAAGATTATGTTATTATGCAGTTGTATGAAAAACTATGTTACAGTTTTACAATTTTAAACTAGTGTTTTTGTTTTAAAATATACTAAGTATACAACTGCTAATTTTTTAATCCAATAATGAAAGCAGCATATTTTATTGTTCAAGTATACAATGTGTTTAATTGGTTTCCATTTATCACAATTAATTTGTAATGCTATAAAACAGGAAGTCAGCTGTTTTTAAAATTGTTCTGATGGAGTTCTTTTGTATATATACAAGAATGAAAGTGCTTAACCTTTATTATATTATTAAATACATTTTGTATGTTGCATGTTGGCATTTTTCAAGACACCTTTTAGTTTTTCTGACTTTGGCTATTAGCGGCTGTTGGGTTTTTGTTCTATGGTTTCATGCCAGGAAACAGCACTACAGATGCGATGTTTGCTCTGAGAGTGTTGATGGAGAAGTACAGAGAAGGTCAGAAGGAGTTGCATTGTGTATTTGTGGACTTAGAGAAACATATGACAGGGTGCCTAGAGTGGAGTTGTGGTATTGTATGAGGAAGTCAGGAGTGTCAGAGAAGTATGTAAGAGTGGTACAGGATATGTATGAGGGTAGTGTGACAGCGGTGAGGTCTGTGGTGGGAGTGACGGATGCATTTAAGATGGAGGTGGGATTACATCAAGGATCAGCTCTGAGACCTTTCTTATTTGCAATGGTGATGGACAGGTTGACAGACGAGATCAGACAGGAGTCCCCGTGGACTATGATGTTTGCAGATGACATTGTGATCTGTAGTGAGAGTGGGGAACAGGTGGAGGAGACGCTGGAGAGGTGGAGATATGCTCTAGAGAGAAGAGGAACGAATGTAAGCAAGACTAAGAATATATGTGTGTGAATGAGAGGGAGGATAGAAGAATGGTGAAGATGCAGGGAGTAGATGTGGCGAAGGTGGATGAGTTTAAATACTTGGGATCAACAGTTCAGAGTAATGGTGAGTGTGGAAGAGAGGTGAAGAAGATAGTACAGGCAGGATGGAGTGGGTGGAGAAGAGTGTCAGGAGTGATTTGTGACAGACGAGTACCAGTAAGAGTGAAAGGGAAGGTCTACAAGAGTGTAGTGAGACCAGCTATGTTATATGGGTTGGAGACAGTGGCATTGACAAAAAGGCAGGAGTCAGAGCTTGACATGGCAGAGTTGAAGATGCTAAGATTTGCACTGGGTGTGACAAGGATGGACAGGATTAGGAATAAGTATATTAGAGGGTCAGCCCAGGTTGGAAGGTTTGGAGACAAACTAGAGAGGCAAGATTACGTTGGTTTGGATATGTGTTGAGGAGGGATGCAGAGTATATTGGGTAAAAGATGCTAAGGATTTAGCTGCCAGGTAACAGGAAAGGAGGAAGGCCTAAGATAAGGTTTATGGATGTGGTTAGAGAGGATATGCAGGTGGTTGGTGTGACAGAGCAAGATGCAGAGGACAGGAAGAAATGGAAACAGTTGATCCGCTGTGGCAACTCCAAACAGGAGCAGCCGAAAGAAGAAGAATATACAAGTATAAACAAATTATCATGCCTAAATGGAAAAGATGGTAAAAAAAATCCAGATATGATAGTGTATTTCCTGAGAAGGGAGTCCAAGACAAGGTTTAATATACTGTGTAACTGATAAATTTGTAGCATCAATAAATATGAGATATTGATATCTTCATATAGAGTATAGGACACATTTTTTGAGGATCTTCAAATGAATGCACAAAATCCAAAACCAGTTATTTGAACAGAGGGTTGTATTGACAAAAATGCTGCACAAATCCATATGGCCAGTACATGACAGAATATGCATCCATAGCTTTAGGCAGTTCACAGTCTCCATACAAAAGCAGAGTATATACAGCTGTGCCAGTGGGTACCTGCAACAACTAAGGTATGGAGTATCTAAGCATACTGGTCCAAAGCAGCTTCAGCCCTGATATTAAAGGATGGCAGTTGTGGTACTTAAGTCTCCACAATTCTATGACTCAGGAGCAACTTCAGCACATCATGTACTATAGCAGGTGAAAAGTGGCACTATAGAAAAGTACAAATCAGATGCACACTGAAGAGGACTGCAGGTTAAAGAAGCACTGTAATACAACCATACGTACTTCCTCTGACAAACAAGTGAAAATAGAAACCTCCCAATAATGACAATAAAAACCAGCACCAGATCCCTCGAATTAAAAATATTTATATCACCTTACCTCTGCTGCCATGCCCAGTGAGTCAGACCTTTATATGAATCACTCCTGGCTCTGACTGGATAGCAGTGAGTTGAACAGTATACTGACACACCCACTGAGAGTACAGGTATATATAAAGCCATGTACAGTTGGATTCACTGTGTAAATTATATGCAACACAAATGCCATATTTCTTTTTACAAAATCCAAATACTCATAAAATGTTATCAAACTAGTGTGCCCTGAAATGCAGAATATACACATTGTCATGTGTAATCATTCTGTACTTTCATCAGTGTCTAGCAGTAACACTAGTGTTGTTGCTGCTCACACAGGTAATAATAAGCATATTATGAATTACTTAGCACATGACATCCGAACCCCAACTTTACAGCCCAAGACAACTAAAGCCCATATCAGAAACACAGGGCTGACTACCATCTTGATAAATGCTTACTTGTGCATTCCATATATGAAGGTCATCTATAGTTGCATCAGTATCACTGTGTAAAAGTATTGGGGTAGAACTAGAATTGTTTACAATAACTATACCTGATGTACAGCTTTCCATATTCTCAAGAGAAGAAACTGCTGATAGACACGCTCCCTCTGCAATAACTGAATCCACCAGTCACTTACACATTCTAATCTCTTCTTATTCTACCATAATATACTAAAGTCATACTGCCATAACCTAACAATTCTCACCCACTTCCTAACTAAGATTCTTTATATTTATAGCATAATTCTTCTCCCATGCTGCTGACCCTTGAGACATTTCTCCCTAATACTTTCTTTCTCTTTCAGCTTCAAGCACCCAGACTTTCAAGCCCCACACCACTGCACACTCAGTAGACCACAATGCCCATTTCTCAACCCAGTCCTAATTGTCAATCCCTGCCCTTACTCTCTTCCTGGCTTTCTACTACAATGACATTCTAATTCCTCAACATCAACTGTAACTAGGCAACCGGCCTCTTAAATACCTCTTCCCCTTTTTCTTCTACTCTCTTCGCTCCAATATGCTCTACCATATGCCACTCACTTTTCTTTTATTAAAACAATCTATGGTCACATCCTACCACTTTACCTTCATATCTGTCTCTCCAATAATTTCCCACCAACATACATTCATGTATCTATATGCATCCTAAGCCTGATGAAAGCAATCTACCTTTCCATCACATCAAGTAAGTACCTTGGTGTTCCTAAATATATGCTAAAACCCATACACTCCAACAAGTATATTACTTTCTGCTATTCAGTGGAGATATTCATGCTAATTCAGGCACCGAATCCACAACATCTTACAGTTTTAGCCTTAATGCTATCACTCCTGCACTACCATTACTACAATCAAACTTTTCCACCACAACATCTGAAGCCTATACAATAAACTAGAATCATTTTACACCTGGATTCTCCTTTTCCAGCCCTGATATCCTTACACTAACAGAAACCTGGCTGAAACCAAACATTTCCAATGAACAAATACTCCCACCAGGCTCCAACTTGAGTACATGTATAAGGAAACAAGACATCAAATTTCTTCTACAGCACTTTATTTATAAACTATAAGACATACAACTAGCATCTCAACATAACACCTTCAAGCTTTAAAAGGTTCCTGTCACCAGTGTGTGGAATTTGTAAAGTTTGGGACTATATTTGGAGCACTGAAGTTTAAGAAGTGAAAAACTAAATTAATAACAGATAATGTCTTACAACAAAAGCAGAGATAAGTAAGGGACAGGAAGGGAAGAAATCAAATGCCTTCATGGAAGGATCGAATAGAAAAAACTATAAAGCAATTAAGGCAAGAAGTGTCAGTGTTAGAACAGTATAAAAGAGGTAACAGATTAATAAAATTACTTTGAAAGATAGACGTGATAAAAGCAACGAGCAGTATCAGAAAATACCAAAATCTATCATACACTATTGCAAATAATAAGGTAAGAATATCATCACAGGCAACAAAGCTTAGAGGATATGCAGACAAATATAACTGGAAAATACTAAATAAGCAATTAATTGATGACTTGTAAAAAGCTTTATAGAGAATTGGGAAACAAAGCAAAATAAATAGAAACACCACCAAAAGAAGAAGAAGAAGAAGATGAAGAAATAAGACATATTTTGGAGAACTAGCTATAAAGACTGTGGAATATAACAAAGATACTGAATGGAGAGAAGTAAAAGAAACAGTAAGAAATGCAAATGTACAGGATATGAAATAGGATGAAGTAACAGACAGAAAATTTTAAACAAAATTAACAAAAGCTCCTAAATGTAAAACCCCAGGCCCAGATGCAGTACCTAACTTATTCCTAAATGTATTAACTTGTTTACATCTAGTCCTTGTAAGAACTACTTATATTCCCATCCCGAACAGACATCAACTTGGTTAACAATAGGAGAAAACAATACTCATTAAGAGTGAACCTGCACGCTATCCCAAAAACTATAGACCAATAATTTGCCTTCTAGTGATGTACTGGAATTGATGATGACAGAGTTTATAGTCATAGAGTCAGAGTATAGGAGAAAACTCAATCATGACAGTAGAAGAAATGGGTGACCAAAAAAATTTATAAGGAACAAAGGATCTGGAATTCTACCAGATTCTTACTGATCATTATTCCATATATGCAGTCTGTATCCTCACTAAATCCTTCATACTCACCTTACTCAACTTTGATAGGAATTTATAATAAAGTTTAACAAACATTTTTTTTATCAAATACTCTTACACTTTGCAACTGGAACATATAAATCTAAATTTAACACAGATTTCTTTATTAATACTCTTACACTTTGCAACTGGAACATATAAAACACCTCCCCACAGATGAAGCCATACAACACTTCAATGACACCTTTCTAAATATCCTGAACTAATAATGTACATTCAGGAAGAGTGATAAATCTATTTCTGCTCCTTGGCTAGCATGTGCAACCAAACAAGTAATGTGATGCTGAGATAAAGTATGGATTGCCTGGTGAGCCAACAAAATTCCTACAAGCTACCACTCCTCTAGTCACATATGAAACACAGCAAAGGCCCGAGTCACCTCCGACAAAAAAAAAAAAAAGTACCAGGGACTTGCATTATAAATGTCCAGAAAAGTTCTAATCAAGCATCACTCAACTCCTGAAACCTGAAAAACCTATCAAGACATACCCACTTTGACTGATTCAGCATATGTAATCGTTATACTGATGCAGCTCCAACACTAAGTAACACAACTCCAATTCAGTCCCAAAACACAATCTCCATCCTAGTGCCAGACAAATTTCCTAATTACAGAGTATATCAAACTAGCTGTGAACCCTATTGGCTATCCTATCTCTGTGAACAGCTCTATACAGCAATCCTAGATATTTGAAGAGAAATACAGGCAAAGGCATCTGGAGATAGAAAAATTCACAATGCAAAACTTAAGAAAACAAAGGGGAAAGTAGAAAACAGGATTAGTAATGGAGAAGTTAAAGAAATAGAAACTGCAGTTATGGATTACCTGTGAGGTGAAGGATTAAGTGAGAAAATCAAATGCTGGTAATGTCACACCAGGATGGAACAATGACTACCCAAATTAAGGAGAAACAGCTGGAACAGAAAGCATCTGATCACTTGCCACATGAAGATACTCTGGTGCCTTCAACAGAAAACTAGTGGAAAAGCTCAGTTGGAGTTGCACAGCAAGGGAAGGAGCAGGAAAGATTGGCAACTCTGATACAGTGAATGTTGTGGAGAGATAGGCCAATAAACTTCCATATGAAAAAGCAACAGATGACACAGGATGCAGTTGAAGAGAATATGTCACAGAAAGATGTTCTGGAAGCTTCTGCAGAAATCTCACAGGAAGGAGACAACAAAGAATGTGCGCTCAACTTAGAAGAAAATGATCTAAGGGAAGAGATGTTTGATTTACAGACATTTTAACATCGATGGAAGAAATAGATTACAGAAAGTCAATATGACGCAAAATGTTAGAAGTCTGATAAAACAAATGAACACAGTAATCAAGACTATTAACAGAAATCCATGTGATATAACAAGAGTAAATGGGATATATTACTGTGCAACTAAATTAATAACAGATAACGTCTTACAACAAAAGCAGAGACAAGTAAGGGACAGGAAGGGAAGAAATCAAATGCCTTCATGGAAGCATCGAATAGAAACAACTATAAAGCAATTAAGGCAAGAAGTGTCAGTGTTAGAACAGTATAAAAGAGGTAACAGATTAATAAAATTACTTTGAAAGATAGACGTGATAAAAGCAACGAGCAGTATCAGAAAAGACCAAAATCTATCATACACTATTGCAAATAATAAGGTAAGAATATCATCACAGGCAACAAAGCTTAGAGGATATGCAGACAGATATAACTGGAAAATACTAAATAAGCAATTAATTGATGACTTGTAAAAAGCTTTATAGAGAATTGGGAAACAAAGCAAAATAAATAGAAACACCACCAAAAGAAAAAGAAGAAGATGAAGAAATAAGACATATTTTGGAGAACTAGCTATAAAGACTGTGGAATATAACAACGATGCTGAATGGAGAGAAGTAAAAGAAACAGTAAGAAATGCAAATGTACAGGATATGAAATAGGATGAAGTAACAGACAGAAAATTTTAAACAAAATTAACAAAAGCTCCTAAATGCAAAACCCCATGCCCAGATGCAGTACCTAACTTATTCCTAAACATATTAACTTGTTTACATCTAGTCCTTGTAAGAACTACTTATATTCCTATCCTGAACAGACATCAACTTGGTTAACAATAGGAGAAAACAATACTCATTAAGAGTGCACCTGCACGCTATCCCAAAAACTATAGACCAATAATTTGCCTTCTAGTGATGTACTGGAATTGATGATGACAGAGTTTATAGTCATAGAGTCAGAGTATAGGAGAAAACTCAATCATGACAGTAGAAGAAATGGGTAACCAAAAAAAATTTATAAGGAACAAAGGATCATTTTTGGTAAATAAAGTCCTAATGGAGAACTGAAAATGGGGAAGAATCAAAGTAAGGCAAGGATATATTACAAAAAAAATTGACATCATCCCACATTTATTGATACAAGAGTTCTTGCAGATGTATAAGATATACCCTATATTGATCAATGACATTACAGTGACCATGAAACAGTGGCAAACAACTTTACAGCTAAGCTGTGATAAAGGACAAATTAATGTCCCAGGGATAAAGATTCAAAGGGGAATATTCCAGGGTGACTCTTTGTCACCGCTGCTCTTTTGTCTTGCCCGTAACCAATTCAGCTTTTTACGTAACACATTAGGTCATAGTTTCAATTTGGCTCTCAGGAAACAACAAAGTGTAAAGACTCCTCATCATCTTTTCTGGATGATTTAAAACTGTAGATTTCATCAGATGAAGAGATGAAAGCACAGCTGCAAGTGATCAAAACTTTCTCAAATGATGGAAGAATGTCATTTGGTTTTGATAAATGTGCAAAAGCAACATTTAAAGCAGGAAAACTGCAGCACCAAGAAAATATCAGTCTGGGACAGGAATGTAATATAAGGTAACTTGAGTAGGAGGGTATATATAAGCAGTGGCAGCTGGTGACTTCAAATCAAAGGGGGGCTGCAGGAGACAGCTGGATGGGTGGGGTCAATGGGAAGGGGTGTGGCCAACTAGAACGGGGAGGACCTATGCTCAAAACCACAAAAACTAACTAAATACACTGCCCTGGGTGCCAAACCGTCATTATGAGAGTCTAATCAAGACAAAATGAAGTGTAGAAGAATAAAAATATTTCAATGTATTGGCTGCATGACAGCTTACTTAATATCTAGATGGAAACAAAAAGGTTGTGAGGCATGAAAAAAAAAAAATTTTAAATACATTAATGGAATGCCAGTCAAAATCAAGTATAAGAAAAACAAGCAACACTCAACTCAAACCACTTCTTGCACTGCAGTTCTAATTATAGTTTATATTCAGCTTTATTAAAGTACTAAGTAACATACTGAAAGTAGAAATCTTTGATGCCCCCACTTGTAAAAATGTTTCTTATCCAAAAAAAGACCTGCTGCCTGACAACTATCTACTTGTTTCATGGGGAAAATGTGATCAAAGTAAAAATGAAAAGCAAACAAGTAATAAGCTCAAGATACATTGCTTAAAAGGATTACTGTACAGGTTATGGACCACACAATTGGCATTCTGTTTAGTTTACAGGTGAAGCCTGCAGGGATGACTGGAAGTCTCCAAGTTTAATGAGCTTCTTAAAATAATGTAATCCTGTCCTTCATTACAAATACTGTCATATGCATTTCAATACCCAAGGCTTATACATTATCTAGTTAAGTATTCTCTACATGGCAACATTAGAAAGGCTATCAATGTTGGCAATTCTTTAACAGTATGCTTATTAAAGCTTACTTGCATCTTACGATCTCAGCCAAGCTTACTTGATGGCCATTAAAGTATTGCTACTTAAACACAGAGCAACAGACACTTTGAGTAATAAGCATAAATCAACAGTACAAAAAATATGACAGAAACCAGACCATTCTGCAAAAATCAAGGACAGATGAAAAGCCACTCTAGTACTTATGTCTACCTTGGATGGGGGGGGGGGAATACATTTACACTGCATAACTATTCCTTGCCTTGCTTTGACACATCCAGAGTCACTACATGGGGGAGTGGGGTGCAACAAGTATGTCATAATTTGAAATGTCTCTGGCTGACTGTGATGGCCCTGACACATTTGTCATACCTCTCATCCTCAGAGCAAGAAATCTGGACAAAGCCATACAAAGAAGTGGGACAAAGGCCCAAAAATAAGGACAATTTTTAAATATTGCTCTTATAAACTTAGAAAGATAATAGAATAGGTCTTGCATTAGTATGAATTTTCTGAATGGTATGAAATCTGAAACTCAAATGTCTGTCATTATTTTCTAACTTCAGTCTTTAATGATTTGTCACTAATTTGCCAAAAAAAACACAATTTTATGAAAAATGGACCAAAATGTGATGTAAAAATATAAAATAGCCACACAATACAGCTGGGAACCTGTCAAAGAAGGGACACTTTAATATTAGTACTGCTAACTTGAGCAGCTGACAAAACAAAAGAATCTACATGCATTTCTGAAATAAAAGTAATCTATAACTCTGATTATTACAGTTATTTCTTAATTGTAAACCCTCGATGTTTTCTTCCAAAATTGCTATTTTGCAGATGGATTATTAGGGGGAAGAGCAACATTTTGAGCCAAAATCAGGGACAGTTGAGAGGTGTGGATATGCCTAATTCTATAAAGCAATTTATTTGCATGTACCTCTCAACCTGTTAATGCAATAAATCTGGACAAGGCCAAATATATTGGGGGAACATATAAACAGTACTAAAAATTGCTCTTGTATAAACTGAGACAGTTGATAGAACAACAGGTCTTACTTTAGCATGCATTTTTCTGAAGGTTATGAAGTCTGAAACTCAGTGTGTCATTATTTAGTGACTTAATTCCTAAATTATTTCCCAGAAAACCACAAATTTTATGAGGAACAAACCAAAAATAAGAAGCAAAAATCTATTCATTCTTTGAAAATCTGGACAGTTGGGAGGTATAGTTCAGCTGGGGCTGTCTTTAAGTTTGCCACCCTTCCCCCTCACAAAATCATGGTCGAATGGAGCCTCCCCCTGCAGCCATTCCAATGATCCATTACTTGGCTATTTCACTCCATTTCCCATAAACACTAATGTGCATACTGATTTACTTCTATGATGATTTGGACTTCATTTGAAAGTTTTATTTTGCATTTTACAGCACAAACACTAAGACATCTGCTAAACAAACTTAGCATTAAAACTTCTCTGCCCTTGAAACTCACATTCATTGAAACAGCATTGAAACCCACATTCAAAGAAAATACATTTTACCAGTGGCAGATAAAGATTAATTCTGGGATGTTTTCAAATCATAGGCCCCTTGCATATGAAACATACATGTGCTCTTTGATACACCTTCCTATTGTTTTGAACATTTTTCCAGTAAACTATGAAACAAAATGCATGCACCAATAATGACAAAATTGCCCAATTCAGAACATCTTTCCAGTAAACAATGAAACAAAATGCATGTACCCATAATGACAAAACTGCCCAGTTCAGAAAATTTCCATCATAAAAGTGTACTCAAACTTCTACAGTCCACCATTATCAGTAAATATGCACAATTCTACAGTCCACCATTATCAGTAAATATGCACAATCTCTGAAGAAGTAAAAAAAGTCATCTAAATAATTCCACATTAAATAAATCTGTAACTAATGAAGAGGTTGCTGCTAGCAAACATCTTTATATTTCATGGTTTCATCGAAAAATAAAGTGTCTGATGCCCCTGAGGAATAAATTGCCTATATTTCATTAAAAATGATAAGCTAGTAATATTGCAATAGGAAATGGATGGCAAACTGATAACAGGCTCATAGTATGTTAACTTTTTCTGTACGGCAGCATTCGCCCCTTGTGGGAGTAGAACCAACAACCTTCTGCATCAAAAGCAAGTACACAACCTTTTGTGCTATTAACAATGCAAGCTGACTTAGCATAAGCAGCACTAAACTTCTATTCCCCTGCAGCTCTCAGCTCCTTGTAAAATCTACTCAATACTCAACTGCATCTCAACTTCGCAGCACAAGAAATCTGGAAAAAGCCAAATTTATTGGGGGGGGGGGTCAAAAGCCCAAAAACCAGGGACACATTAAACATTGCTTGTATAATCTTGGAAAGTTGCTAGAATAAAATGCTGTGTTACCACCATACATTTTACTGCCAAGGTCCCTGTGCAAAACAGTCAGAGCAACATACCACTACGCCAAGTCAGCTGCTTTGTGAAAGAGCGGAAGACTGAAACTTAAATGGCTATCATTTAATGAATTCAGTTCTCACCACAGCTGTCAACTTCTTAGCACAAAACACCTGGACAAACCCAGTACTGAGGGAATACAGCCCTTAAACATATTCAGGGAATTCAGTTCTTGCCATAGCTGTCAACCTTAGCACAAAAAACTTGGACAAAGCCAATAATGGGGTAATACAGTCCCAAAAATAAGGACAAATTTCAAATATTCATCTTATAAACTTAGGTTGTGTTACTATGTATTTTCTGAAGAATATGAAGTCTGAAATTCAAATGCCTGTCAATTTTACTTCTGATGGAACAAAACAATTTTCAGCAGAGGCCCAGTGAGAAATACTGCAGACACATGTCTTTGTAAAATGGCAGAACACCAGCGCAAATCCACACAAACACAGGAATAAGATGCAGACTCCACACAGAAGGCACCCCTGGCAAGAATCAAACCAGAAAACCTATAGCTGTGAGGCAACAATGCTACCACTGCACCATCAAATATGTAAGGAACTAAACATTCAGAAACCTGAAGTCTGAAATTCAAATGCCTGTCAATTTTATTTAACATTTGTTAATCAGGACAGTCTGACTTGGAACAAAAAAACAATTTTGAGCAGAGGCCCAGGAAGAATTAATGCAGACATGTCTTTGTAACATGGGAGGACACAAAAGCAAACTCACACAAACACAGGGAGAAGATGCAGACCCGACACAGAAGGCACCGCAGCCAATAATAAAACCTGAGAACTTACAGCTGGGAGACAACAATGCTACCACTGCACCATCAAATAACAAGCATTGCAGCACTTAGAAACCACAGATATTATGAGGAACAGATCAGAGCAAATATGAGGCAAAAATCTAAAATTTTTTTACAAATGGTGGTGGGTAGGGAATTCAGGTCTCTAACACCTGCATACAAGGTACAGGGTTCAAGCCTGAGGTATTCCCTACCACACCACCATGAGTCTAGCCACCAGTATATAGCAACTGGGGCATTTACACACACACACACACACACCTGTAGTAGATCTCATGCCATTAATCCATAGCTGCAAACCCCCACCCATCCATAGCTGCAAACCTGCTCTAAGTCCATAGCTGCTGCAAACCCCTGCCTGAGCACATCCACCATGTGAGATCTTCCCCCGATGAGAGTCTGTTGTAGCACATCCACCACATGAGATCTTCCCCCGACAAGACTCTAGACTGCTGATGTTGCAGTCTGAGTCTGATGAGCTTCCAGTAACAGTCTATGCAGTTAGAACTGCATAGACTTCTGGGATCTCTGTTCTTACATGTTTCCCAGTCTGGACTGCTGCTGAAACAGTCTGTGCATGCTCCAGAATGTCTCAGCAGCAGTCCGGACTAGTGCGCATGCGTGAAAGTCTGCAAATTTTGAATTTTTTTTATCTTTTATTTTCTTTTAATTTCTTTATTTTTATAGCTGGGGGGGGGCTGCAGTCCAATAGCATGGGCCACCCCTGTATATAAGTAGTTGAGAAGTGATGAAGGATCAGCAATAAAATATGTACAAATGTGAAAAAAACTCAGTAAGGAGTATTTTAGAAGACTTAAATTAATATTGAAAACTGCCTGGACATTTAAGAACAAAGTCCAAGCTATAAACCAATTTGCTCTTCCTTGTCTAACATACAGTTTTGGGTTGATTGACTGGCCCCAAAAGGTATCGGATTAGTTAGACAGGAAAACATGAAAAATACTTCACACTTATCAAATGATATATAAAAGTCAGTGTATACCAAGCTTATAAATACCACATTTTGAAGGAGTTGTGAGCCTCCTTGAAACTGATTATATGTATAGATCTGCAATCATAGGACTGCATACATATCTGCTGACTTCCAAACCAAAGGAGCACGCAAGTACACCAATTGTGCCTGGCCAAAATAGTAAACTCAAAAAGAAAAAAATGGCCAGCACAAGCAGCAGTGTGAAAATCCTTTTATTTAAAGGGAATGTTGCAAGAGAAACAAAAACACCAGTTTATCAGTGTCAAGCAGAAATGGAAATCAAACCGGAAATAGACAAAAATCAGGTAGCAACTGTATGTGCCAAAAATCAAACAAACAAAAAAAAAACATAAGGAGAAGGATCAGATGAGAGGGCAAGGAATGTGGAAAAGGCATAAATATACTTGCAAGTACAGAAAACCCCTGGAACAACCTCATTGCATTCAGGATCTGAATGGTATGGTTAAGGAAAGGTGAATTTAAATCAAAAGATGAAAGGTTAATATTGGCAGCTCAGGATAGTGGACTATGTACACACTGGTTTACAATGTCCATTGAACATGTGGGAGAAACAAACAAATGCATTTTTCTTAAATAGGAGGAAACTGTAACACATCTTGTTGCTGGGTGTGATACACTAATGGCGGAAGGCCTGTATACTGAAAGGCATAATAATGTGGCAAGACTATTGCACTGGGAATTGTGCAAACATTACAATACTGAAGTAGCTCAGAAACATCAGAATCATGATCCACAAAGCATTATAGAGAATGATAAAGTTTATATCACATGGGATCACCCATTACCAAATGTTCAAAATATAGATGTGAGAAAACCAGATACAGTAGTTCATGAAAAGAACTGAAGCATTGATCATTGAAATTACTACATCCAATGATTACAGTGTCTTACATACATAGAGAGAAAAAAATCATAAAATATCAGGATATGCAGGCAGAAATGAGGGCTATGTGGAAGAAATATACCCAGTCAGTTCCAACAGTAGTAGGAGCAATGGGTCTGGAAAAAAAATGTGCAGTCATATTTAGATATGCTACAGATACATTTAACTTCACATGAATTGCAGGTAGAGTCAATTTTGGTCACATTGTGGGTGCTACAAACAGCACTTTAGCTAACCTCAAAAGACTGAAACAATACTAATTTCACAAATTTATGCTGACTTAAGAATGGGGACCATTCCCATCATGGTATTAGAAATCCAAAAGACTTGGAGATATTAAACCAGAAGAATCCTGCCATATGGAAATTATACTATATCCTGCCACTACAAAAAGGTGGCCTCTCTACTGGACACTCTCATTTCATACCCATTACAATCCTCTCTTCTTTGAAGAAGGTCCCTTAAGAAATTCAACCATCCTAATCTCAACTACAAACCTAGAAAAAAAAACAAAAAAAAAACAAAACACTGGATTTCTTTCTGGAAATCTGCCATAACTGCAATTGTAAATGCAGTTCTGAATGCTTTCATAATGAGAAATGCTGCACTGCCATTTGCACTATCTATCATGCTGCGTGCTGGCAAGTCTCATAGAATTTCTACTATATCTCCTATTCATCCATTAAGTTCCTTACCTTATGAACAAACATTGTATGATGTTCTGTATATCTCATATGCATGTGCCTTCAGCTGTTTACTGTATAGCTCTATGTATATCTTTCAGCAGTATACTGATAGCTACATTTTTTGAGCTTTTCTATCTAGGCAGATACAAAAAAGGGATTTCCAACTCATTTGGACTTTCATGGTAATCAAATGCAATTTATACATATGCATATAGATATATGTTGCCTAAAGATTCAAGGAATGTGGAGGAATCAGAGCGGGGCTGTGAAGATTTCATACTCATGTTCAATGGTTGTGGTATGTGCAATGTTTCTACATGTACAATAAATATGTACATGTGATTTAGTGTCACTCTGGCATGGCTGTTAATGACATAACATTACTATGACTTCTTTCTGTGAATGATGGCAATGCTCAGTTGTATAGGAGTCAAAATTAACAAGAACCTTTTATGGAAAAGGACACCACATTTGTAAATTTAACTGCTTAAAATTTAATGACAATTTAGGTGTCATTGTGGGTGATAAGTTGCCCTGTATCCCAATTTCATCACTACATAAATATTCCAAATCTGAGGCTGTACACACTTAAAAGAAGGAAATACTTGGCTTTCTAACTAAACATTTTTTTTTCTAGGAAAGGACATCAGAAGGTTTAATCAAAATTAGAAGTAAGACAGCAGATTTCAGTTAGCCATATGTTAAAATTCTGCCTGTATTCATGTAGCTGAAAAGCTATTTTAGGAATTTTAAGATATCTCATGCACCTATCCTTTATCTCTTTATAAACAAACTCAAGCATATATTCTGATAACCATTATGATAATTGTTTAAAGTGCAGTACAGAATTATATAAGTTAAGCTGAGATACTTTTTTTCTGTTTGCAATCAAATCTAATCTATTTTCAGTGCATAAAATCTGTCAGGTCCACGTGCAAAGTCCCGACACCGAATGTATCGCATTTAAATTAATGTGCAGTTTCATAATATGTCTTTCACTAACAATGTTTTATAACTAATAAATGAACTGTCTTGTTTTACTGAAGCCATCCTTAAGCTGCACTTTCTCTGTTGTCATGAAGAGAACTTTATAACCAGTATGTTGTCCATGGCTGACCTTTGGAAAAGGTGAACTTGGGTGTTGCCTTGGGGACCATTCTGGTAGGAATGCTTTTTTAAGATTTATTTGTGCTTTTGGTAATCAAATAGTAGCCACAGGCTGTTGCTATACAAATACAACCATAGGTTGCAGCTGTTGTTAGGAGCATTTCCCCATCCCCTCCCATCAGTCAATACCTGCAGTAGTACCTGTATTAGCCACCTAAAGTGCATACCCCCACTATGTACCACGTTTACAAGATGGTGCATCTCCCACTGTCATCCAAGTCCAAGTTACAATATAACGTAATCATGAGGGAGGTTGTCTGTCATTCATAGGCCAGAAAAAGGATGTTTCTTTTCTCTGCTCTTGTACGACTGATATTTGTCTAATATACAACTACTCATATACTGTCAATCTCCCTTTGGTGTGATCACAAGTTGCTTAGTACAGTGTGCAGCATATCTCAATAAGAGAGCTGGCATGGTGGTGCTGGTGGTTGTTGTAATTTTTGTCCTGCCTCCTTAAATTTAAATTAAGAAAGTTCATCATGCACAATGAATTTGACATTGTTAAATGACTATGTTCTACAGTTATGAAACATGATATATTGCAATGACAAGTGGATATCATGCCATGTTTTTGTTATATTATTTTTTCCAGCTATTAATCCAATACAACTGCATTAAACAGGTTAGGCTGTTCTAGGAAAAAATAGTGGCACAATGCCTGTCCCTTTCAGTTTAATAATTTCTTCTCTTTTTGACTTCATTTGATAAGACTCTGTATACAAAAATGGTAGCAACAAGAGTGCATCCTGTTAAAATCCTGAGCACAAGTTGCCAAACATCTGAAGAATGGCTTGATAGAAAATAAAGTCCTGAGGAAACAAATGAAGGTGTTAACACAGGATTAACATGCAAACGTACAAGTGCAGTTATGTGATTCTGTAATTGCTGTGGTTTGTTGGTGACTGAACACAGTGTTCACTTTACAAACAATCTGACTCAGAGATGTGCACATGTCACTACAGCTTGCCTAGGGATGGTTTACTATCAAGAAACATCAAGGTTGAATAAATTACCACGATCATTATTGTTTTCACTTCCCTACATTCGAACATCAGCTATGGTTTCAGGTGACTTATCATTTCAGGATTGAGGTAAAAACATATGCTCTATATGTGCATCTGTATATAAATTTAACAGTAACAAGTTGAAATATACTGTGTCCCCCCCATTCTTTCACTTTCTTCTCAGTATAACAAAAGAGGGTATGCTAAAGACTACCATATTTTCGGGGTTACCAATGAAGATGCATGCTGTGTATATGTCAGGAATAACTTGAGATGCACAACTGTGGTCTTACTGTTTCATTTTTATTTCAATGTAACACAAGATGGAAACCCAAAAGATAATTATTTTTTCCTTTGGTTGTAAGAAAGTAGGTACTCTTCCCATTTATGGTTTCAGTTTCTTCACATAAATTAATCTCCTCAGTAAAATAGGAGTTACTATTTTTTCAGTTTTGAATGTTAAACTTTCTGCATAATCTATTTCTTCCTTTAAAGATAAACATAAGGCTGAATTTCTTTCTCTATTCATGACTTTTGTTCATACCATCACTGGATTAAATGATTGGTTAAAATTCTAAAACATACCTCAGTGCATCTAGAACCCTATGGCTTCTTGTAGCCTAGCAGCAAATCTGTAGCTAAGAAGGGGCAAAGTGAGCAGCCAACCCAGCCGCAAAGTGTAAGGAGGAATAATTGGCAGTTGCTGGTGGGGACTTGTTACAATATTAACATTCAGAAATGCCAGTTATGTAAATGGTGTCATAGCTGAAGAGCTGAAGCTGGTAGCAGGTAGTACAGTAATAGTATCAAATTGCTTGCTACAGTGCACACTTTAGTATTTGCAGCATGCAGTTTGCTACCTTTTAAAGCAGAAAACCAAATCAGGGAATGGACTTCTTTTTCTCCTCAGCTTAAGAGGATCATGGATCAGAGAGAATAGATATCCTTGGAGCACCAGATTGAAGGAGAGAGAATGTTTTTTTTTTTTCTGTCCTCACCTTAGAGGAGTTCAGGAGCACCAGCTCGGGAAATGGCAACAGAATCTACGTGAGCAATTCGTAACACAGTTTGAACAATGTAATCTTAGACAAATGGAGAGGAAAGCAGAACAGTAATACAAAGTGTAAAAACATAAGAAAAGATGTGTCTGTCTGGATAATGTCAGAGGTCAGGATCACACCAGAGATGAAACAGTTGGGACCACAGGAAAGACTGGTATTACTTTTGAGGCAGTTAGAGAAAAAGTAGAAGTTTTTGTAACCCACTGGTGCACTTCAAGAAGTGAAGGAGTGCTTAGGTTTTATAGCAGAGGATAACCACAGTGCTTTGCAGTCTTTTTGGGGGGGTTTTGGGAGGCAATCAAGAATACAAGGCCTTGAACCATTCCCATTTCTCCAAAAGGATTTTCATAGCATGAGAAGGAACTATTGAAGAGTTAAGAAGGACTGTCTGTTACTGAGCTCTTTCTTCAGCTTGCTGATGCATTACCTTTTCTGGATGTGAGAACAAGGTGCTTTGTGTATTTGTATAGAGCAGCATGGCATTTCGTATTGACTGGCTACTGTTGGTATTGTAACTTTTAAACCAGATGATTTTTAGCAATCCTCCCCATGAATATAAAGAGAATGTTAAATAATGGTGGGATAAGAAAGCTATCATTTTGTTGACCGCATTAGTATATTTTAACAATACATGTTTCCTTTAGAACAGCCATTTACAGCTTGGGCCATGTTTAAATATGAACTTCAAAATGAACATAGGAAGATGAACAAAAATGACTGTAGTATATGCAATGTGACAAAGTGAATTTTAGTCAGAATATAGATAACATATTTATATGTTTGAGTGTTGTGGTAGATTGATTTGAAGGCCTGAAATATTTATAGTATAGTTTAGTGATTTTGTTCAACATAAAGGTACTAACTTCATATGTACTGAAGGAAAATATTTCATTTAAAAGGGCAAGGACAGTTTATGATGTATAAGTCAAAGTAAAAACAAAATACTGATTAGTGTTTGTTTTTAGACTTTTTTTCAAAGTAAGAGCATTCCATGATGTTATTAAGTAAAATAAGTCATGTGCTACTGAAGTTTATTTGCTTGAGCAGTCAGTATTGCCTCCATTTTAGAAACTCAAAACAAAGCAACCAATTTTAGTAAAATGGCATCAAAAGAGGTTATTAATTGTTGGATGATGCTGAAGATTTTGACCTGGCAAGTCATTGGACTAGTGAATTCATTGAGAAAATCTGTAAAACTAAAGACGTCAGAGAATGGAATGGAGGTTTCAGTCTCTGAGAAACTAAAAAGAGGAGAGTAATCTTTCTTTTTTTTTCCAGAGGGTCTTTCAGCATAATAATAATAATAATAATAATAATAATAATAATAATAATAATAATAAGGCTCAGTTGAAGGATAATGTTGGTCATTTCACTGCATTAAAAGGTACCTGGCTGAGGTTAGTTTTCACAATGATCTTGATTTATATTCCACTACAGAAAGAGTAACTTTGCATCTGGAAGGATTGCAATCCAATAATTAACATTACAGATGTTCAACAGGTCTAAGAGTTTTTAAAGTTCCATGTTTAGGGACAAGTTTTACTTTGCTTGACCTGTCCATGGATGTGATTGATGTTATTGATTTGTTGTCAACAAGATAGAATTGGAAAACATGCTTTTGTCTGATTATTTGGAGGTACGCAAGATTATATGGGATTCTGTTTTTCGTTTTAGAACATCTGCCTATGGTTCATGTATAGAAATTAGTCTTACGATAATGTCATGATTTCAGATCCTTTGCAATTGATTTGAGCAGGGTAAAGTCCAGAATTAACCAGATAGAGACTTTAAGATTACTTCCTGAACATTTTGACAGAAACTGTACAGTTATGTCCATTTTAGAGCTTGAAGGAAGTTACGAAAGCAATTGTTTTTCCAAATCTGTAAACATTAAGATGCAGAAATAACATATGCAATGAATTTCTCCATGGCTGTGTTGTACGTGCTTATTTCTGCATTATTAACTATTTAATACTAAATGTACTGCAAGAATCTGGAATGAGAAAAATGCCTAACTCAGCCATTTATACTTGCAAGTACAAGAAACTTGATTGTGCATCACAATTAGCTTCCATGCAAAGTCACCAAAAGATATAAATGACGTATCACTTACAGAAGGATGACAACAGACAATTAGAAATAGCCAGTTGAAGAATGCTGCATAAGGTCAGCATGGTAGGTTTATTATTAATCATTAGCACATGCATTGATGTTTTACAAATAAACCAATGATTGTGTAAATGATAATGGTCATTAGGGTTCATGTTGAAAATAAATCCATAACCCTCATGCATATTCAAAAAGTATAAACTCTATTCAGTCCTCACAGCTATTAACTATGTAGGTGAGCTGTGTTCTTCAGAGTGAAAATACAGTTTTTATACTCCTTTACTGAATTATCGCTCATGATGTAGGCAAACTTACATTTATATAAAAGTAATCAAACCATATTAACAAGTTCACATTTACAAACATTATAATTCACATCTATTATTATATATCATATAAGCTAAGCAACATTTTATAAATCATTCAGTTTCCACCTTCTCTTAAACCTCCAATAAATTTTTAAGCTGTATTGTTCCCACAATTTCCATTTTTCTATGTAATTTACTCCTACCTTTTTCTAAACACCCCACTTCCTGTTCTTTTATCTCTATTACAATATTCACTATTTCAGGTATAATTGGTTTAGATTTTGATTTCTGTGTTCTAGTAACAACTTTTCTGGCAGCTTACAGAATTGAATTTAACAAGGCTTTATTATGTCTATACAATTCAGATCATGTATCTCAGCTCAAAAATAATTTCCTTAGTTACATTAATTTGCTTATCCAGTATTCCTGACAGACTACTCTGTAGGAATTTTTAAAGTCTGTGAACTCATTACATTCCCAAAACATATGTCTCCATTTATCTATTTCTTCCCAATCACACCCCCAACATTTGTCACCTACCTGCTTGGGGTATAAAAGAATCTATGGAAACACTTCCAGTCAACGATCTTAACTATTTTTGATTTTGTTGTATGTTTGGGAGCCATACATATGCTGTCCCGTTGTTTCTTTGTAAACTGCATAAAACATATCTCTTCCCAATCTTTTCTGACCCCTTCTGATTGATTCCTATAGTTATCATGCAATATTTTATATGTCCTAGCAATTTTCCCTTTTTTAACAGTAGCTTATGTTCTAGATTCAATTAAAAACTCAACCAGTGCAGGCATTTCATTCAGGGTTGCCCTATGCATTTATCCTTGTCTATACTCTGATATCACTGTTTTATCAAGGAAGGCAATCAGTAGTCTGCAATCCAAAAGTCTTCTTGGTCTTTTCCCATTCTATTACCTTTCTTTCTTTAATTATTTGTTTTTAATACCTTGGTTCATTTGCCATCTTCATCCAGTAAACTTCAGCCTTCTGTTATTTGTTCTCTTTAACCCTAATTGCAGTCATCCCTATCAGCAGAATGTCTTTTCTCCATTTCCATCTTGACTTAGTTTTTAGTATACGTTCTGCTACTTTATGAATATAATATTCTGTATAACTGTTATTATTCTACGTAAGGATCTATGTCCAAGATCCAATTCTTTAATTATTTCTTGAATTACTCTAACTAAATTATGATCCCTTTCCACTAGGAATTAAAGCTCTCTGCTTGTGTTATGTATGCCTTAACTCTTTAGCTCTAAAATAGCCATTCAAATGAGGTAATCCTAAACCTCCTTGTTCTATTGGGAGAATCAACTGATCCCAATTGACTTTTGCTCTCTTCTTCTCCCAGATAAAATTCTTCAACTCTTTATTAGCTACTATCCACAACTTCTCCTCTGATTGATAAATATATGCCTGACCCATGTATTAAACTAAAGGGTCTAAAAACATTTTAGTGCTTGTATCCATATCTATAGGTAAGAGCTTCCAGTTTCTCAACTTTTGTATTATTCTTTGCTTAGTTTTTTCCCACATATCCCTAGCTGTCATAACTGAATCCTTTTTAATCCATACTCCTAAATACTTCATTGTATCATGTCCCCATAAATATGGGTATTGCTGAAATAATTCATATGTGGGTACATAGTTTATATCTACAGCCTTTTTTTATCTTCATTAATTTTATACCCAAAAATCTTGGAATTGTTTCAGAATATTCCACAACACTGAGATGTCCTTTTCTGGTACTATGAAGTACAAAATAATATCATATGCAAATAAAGCCAAATTTTCTTGAACACCATACCAATTATATCTTTGAATTTCTGAGTCCCTTATTTTCTTTGACAATGTGTTCTAAATATAATGCAAATAACAAAGAGGAAAGAGGACACCGCTGCCTGATTCCTCAGTTTAGACATAGCTGATTATCAGAGAGGAACTCTCCCACTTTGATTTTTGCCTCTGATCACTCATATATCCTTCTAATTAACCTTATTATTGTATCAGGAAATACAAATACTTCCATTGCTCTACTTATAAAATCCCAGCTTACTCTGTTGAATGCGTTTTCTGCATCAGGACCTACCAATAACAATGGTATCTTCTTTTATTCTGCTTCCCTCTGGATTATTATTGTTCTGTTAATGTCAAATCTTTACCTCCCCTCCACTAAACCACATCGGTCCACGTCTATCAATTCTGGCATCACCTTTGCAATTCTTTTAGTCATTATAGATGTGAACACTTTATGATAATGGTTTAAAATTGAAATGGGCCTATGTAAAGCTGGATCAGATGGGTCTTTGCCATCTTTAGGTATTACAGCTACGACAGCTTCTATCCAGGATGTCTGTGCCTTCCCTCCTTTTAAAATGCTGGTAAACAAAACTTTCCAGATCTTTATCATTTTCTTTCTACCTACTTTCCAAACTTCCACTGAATAACATCTTTTCCGGGAGACTTTCCTGAAGATTTTAGTTCAATTCTATCTTTACTTCCATGAACTGCAGTATATTAGATATTGACTTCTACAAACATACCAGATAAGCAAAATGATAGATCTTACGTATATGCTTACAACTCTTTGATTATCAGGCTGTGATTTTTGTAGCTATGATGTTATTGCATTACATGAACCAAAATCTCCTACTCAAAGTTTGAAAACTTAACTTTGAGATTAATACTTCGCAATTGTATAAAAGTTATCTGAACCTTCTCGGAGACTATCACGTTCAGTACTGGAGTCCTACAATGGTCTATTCTAATCTCCTTGTCCTTTTATTCTTTAATGATGTTTAAGCATATGACCTGAGTGATCTCAAAATAATTATGTATGCAGATGACCTGCTGTTTCCTTGAAATCAGCAAAACTGCCAATGACCTAGAAAACTGCAAGCTTCTTTGTCCATACTATGTCACTGGATCCACAGTGATAAATTCCTAATTAAGCCAAATATGTCCAGTGTCATGGTGTTTGTGCCTATCCAAAATTAACATAGCCCTTGTGCAAAATAAAGTACTTACCTGCCCTTTGTACCTCTCAACCACTTAGCACACGAAATCTGAACAAAGCCTAAAATAATGGGGGGACAAAGGTAAAAAAATAGGGACAAATTTTAAATATTGCTCTTATAAACTTAGTAAGGTAGTAGCTTGACAGGATATGTTTTAGCGTGAATTTTCTGTAGGATATGCAGCCTGAAACTCAGATAAGTGTCATAATTTAGCGACTTCAATCATCAGCAACTGGCCGGAAAACCAAATATTTTACAAAAACAGACCAAAAATATGAGGACAAAATTTGGACATTCTGCAAAACTCTGGACAGTTGTGATGTATGCTGCCATTTCATTACTGAATGAAGACTGCAACGCATGAAAGTTTAAATCTGGTTAAGAGCATTAAAGTTGGAAATGTGATGCATTATGTTTAAAGCTAGAAAAACATATCCTTTATCATCACAGAACATGCGACTCATTATTTTCTTATATCGTGGTCCTCCAGCTGCACTATAATTTATTCTTGCTAATAAATCTGTTCTACCATCCTCCAGAGATTATCTGGAAGCGTGGGTAGGAAGGTAGATTTCTACTTCTCTAACAAAGTGTAGCCCATATTAACAATTTTAATGAAAGCCTGGTTATCCCTTCATGATAAATATTAAAGGCAACAGTCTGACAAGAAAGACAGAAAAAACTTTACCAGGTATATTTTGGCACATGGCTTCAACTATGATCCAAAAGACACAGGACTTAATTAGAGTCATCTTGATCCAAGCATCTTCAGTACAATGTGAGTAAACCATGGAATGATCTAGCAAACCTTAATATACTGTACAGAGACATTTCCAGGTAAAAAGTATGCAACTCATAGGAGACATTGGGCAGGATTCACGAAGGCTTGCATGGAGTGTAAGAGACGTGCAACACTCCATGCAAGCCTCGCGATCCAGGAACAGCCCTAAACTCCGTGTAAAAGACCAGCTAAAACGTCTCTTACACGGACTGGGCGTGGACATGCTAAATACCTCACTTGCAGACGAAAGGTATGTAAATGAGGTATATTAGCGATCCACGAAGCAGAAACCAGTCCGTGTAAGAGACGTTTTAGCTGCAGAAATGTACTCAGTTGACAACTGAGTACGTTTCTGCAAATTCTACAATGGAGCCATGTCAGCTCCAAAAAAAGGTGCATATGACTCAGGCAGCATGCCAATGGCCAAATATGTGGCCATTGGCAATATAACCCGATGCCAAAATATTAAAAATATAATTTTTTTTTTCGGCGATCGCCGATGTTTAAACCCAGCGCAGCCCCGCGCAAATGGGCTGCGCTGTATAACAACATAAAAAAGAAGGTTATAAACCCACAAATGTGGGTTTCATGCAATACATGGAATGACAATGCAGGGACCAGCAGACCAAAAACAACATGGCCACCGTGTAGTGGTTGCTAAGGGGGGAAGCTGAGTCTAATGCATGTAACTAAGCATTAGTAGGCAATCTCATGTAAATGAGGGTTAGGATACTGAATCTCACAGTCACGTAGCAAATGAGCACAGTCTGAGTAGTGTAAGAGATACATAAGGGGGAGGAATAGAGTAGGAGATAGGTGACATCACAGGGGGGAATGGTAGAAAGAAATGCAGTTCATTGGAGGCCAGTGTAACATGACAGATGACAGACACAGATCATGGAAAGAGGTGTGCCACTAGATAAGTCATGGAAAGTCAAGAAATGGAAGGTGTACACTGTTACTTACACCAAAGTTTCTTGCTGGGCGTGTATGCGCATGTGTGTGCGCCATGAAGCGCGAGTAGGGCAGTGTGCGTGCATGTAAGGCAGACTGAGCATGTGGGAGCGTGTTGGGAGATGTTTAATACTGTTTGCGCGGGTGTGAGCACGTGTAGGGCAGGCTGAGTATGTTGGAGGCTGTTGGCAGACGTGTAACAGTGTTTGCGCGGGTGTACACGCGTTTTAACCCGAATAAGTAGAATATGAACCGTGTAAGCACGTGTGCGTGCGTGTAAGCCACTGTGAGTGTGTTTCTGCTAGTATGCACGTTGCTCCCCCCTGAGGAAACAGAAAGGAAAAAGGAAGCAACAGAATTAATAAGAAGCTAGCAGGGATAACTGCTGAAGCTAGCAGGTGAAAACAATTAGAAGCAGGCAATTACACAGGCAGAATAGTAGCCCAGCCCAGCACTTAAAACTCTGCAAACAGTAGTGCAGGATGTTTCTCTTAAGAGACACTGCAAGACAGGAGTAAGCTAATAGAAGTGAAAACTGAAAAAGCTTCACTCAGAGCAGAAATGTTAGGGGCTGCCATAGCTGTCATAATGAGACATAGGCGACTTGCTGAGGGTGGTGACAATGCATATGGTGCCAGACAACCCACAGAGAGGAGACGGAGAAGAGTGTTCAGGCCCAGGGTCACCTACCATGGGTTACATGAGCTGGAGATAGTAGAGCGCTATAGAGTGGACAGAGAGCTCCTGCAGCAAATTGTTGAGCTGTGCAGGCCACGCCTCACACACAGAACCAACAGAGGGGAACCCATCCCAGTGGAAACCAAGGTATGTGTTGGCCTAAGAATACTAGTGACAGGTACCTTCCAGAGACCAACTGGCGATATGATGGGGATATCACAGGCATCAGCCTCCAGGGTACTGCACCAGTTCCTGGATGCCATGTCAGCACATGTTGGTGATCATGTATATTTCCCCAATGCCCGTGAGGTATTGGCCAGCAATATGCTTCTCTTCCAGCAAATAGCGGAATACCCTGAGGTAGTGGGTGCAATAGACTGCACGCACATACGCATCAAAGCACCAGCTGGTGAGCGGGGTAGGGCCTACATTAACCGCTAGGGCTTCCCCTCCATCAACTGCCAGGTCATGTGTGATGCCCAGGGCATAATAATTAATGTGTGTGCTGGCTGCCCTTGGAGTTACCACGATTCCCACATCTGGCATTTGACGCAGCTGTACCAGACATTTGCCAATGGGGACATCCCACACGGACACCTAGTGGGGGATGCAGGTTATGCACTGGAGCCATGGCTGATGACACCCATCAGAAAAGCACACACACCTGAACAGGAATGCCATAATGAGGCACACGCACAAACACGTAATGTAATAGAGTGTGTGTTTGGGCTGCTCAAGTCACGGTTCCGGTGTCTGGACACATCTGGTGGAGCCTTGCAGTACACACCAACTACATGTACCCAAATTGTCATGGTATGTGCTATGCTACATAATATGATCTTGAAACAGCTGCAGCAGGACCAGCATAGGGCCGGGCCAAACAGCCCCCACCATTGCCAAGGCCATCACAGGCAGAGCGTGACTCGGAGGAGGAACAACCTGAGCCTGCCCCAGTAGGCAGAAGGAGGCGTGCCCAGTATGCCCTGGCCTTGGCAAAGAGGCAACGCATAGCACATACACTGGCTCAGTAGGAACCCTTGGAATGATACCCCCTCTGACTCACTCAAATAATAACATGGATGCCTAAAATGACATGACCTGCTCAGAAACATGTACAGGGAAGTGTAATATGTGCATCCGACAGAGGCAGCCCTGCAGCACCACCTGAGGCATGAATGCCATGTGTTAAGTAATGTAACACCATGTACTATAGGCTCCCGAGAGCACCCCAGCACTACCAGGTTATACCTCATACCATGCTTTTTGGCCCCAAAACTTGGACTGAACTACAAAAGGAGGGGGAGTATCAATATTCGTCAAAGATACCCACACCTCCAGGTTGGTGGCACAGCACGAAGCATCAGAGACTATCCATGTGCAACTAACTGTGGGTAAAACTGCCTTCCAATTTATAGCCTGCTACAGACCACCCTCCCAAACACAGGAACCCCACTTGGCCTTCCTGAGAATACTGGAAAATATGAAGGTCTCTCCAAACACCATTATATTGGGTGACTTCAACTACCCAAACATAGACTGGGAGCATTACTCTAGCTCCAACACCCTAGCCCAAAGGTTCCTAGAATTTATAAACTCAAATGCTATGGAACAACTTGTTACCACTCCCACAAGAGGAAAACATACTGGAACTGATCATCACCAAAATGGGGACTCTATGCTCCAGACCAGAAGTGTATCCCTCACTGGTAAGATCAGACCATAAACTAATCTCACTGGATATTCACATCCCGACCCCACCCCTGCCCAGAAAACCACAGTGAAAAACTTCTCTAAAGCAAATTTCACATGCCTCAAAACCGAGGCGAAATCCTTCAACGCCGGCCTGTGGAAAATCTGCCCAGACTGCAGAATCCTTTATAAATGCATTCTATGAACACCTTCAGGAATGCATGGATCATGCAATCCCAACTAAAACCAAGACCCAATCCTCAAAGGCAGGCGTCCTGTCTGGTGGACCCCAGCCATAAACAAACTATACAATAGAAGGAGGAAGCTACTACATGATAGAGCAAAATCCCAAAAGGAAGGCATCTCTGATCAGTATTAGCAAAAACTACGGGCACTCATAAAATCGTCTAAGGCCAGCTTAGAGAGAAAAATTACACAGGACACTAAGGATAATCACAAGGCTTTCTTTAGTTATGTTAGGAACCTGGGTGGGAATTCCCAGATATGCTCAGAATTAGTCCAAAATGACAAAAATACACCGAGCCCACAGACATTGGCAACATCCTAGCTGACAGGTTCAGTGCAAACTTCTCCCCCCCCCCACCAAAAGGGCAAATATCTATCCCAACAGAGTGCTGACCCCCTGACATCTCAGATGCTCAGGTAAGAGCCCCTCTCCAAAGCAAAAACACAGCATCAATGGGACCAGATGGTGTCCCGGGCTGCGTCCTACATGAACTCCAAGAAGAGCTAAACCCAAACATAAAACTACTGTTCAATCTTAGCCTTACTACAGGATATGTACCCAAAGAGTGGCGTGCAGCAACAGTGGTCCCTCTCCACAAAGGTGGTGCCTCAACGGATCCTGGAAACTATCGCCCCATAAGCCTGACTAGCTTGGTCTGCAAAGCTATGGAAAGGATCATCATGGACCTCATAAATAAAGATATTGGGGACCTACAGACACTGGATCCTACCCAGTTTGGCTTTGTTAAGGGCAGATCCTGCCTCTTAAACCTGGTCGATTTCTTTGAAACAGTCACCAAGGCCATTGACGAGGGGAAGGTGGTCCACACAGCCTACCTGGACCTCGAAAGCCTTCGATACAATACCCCACTGGCATTATAGATAAGCTCACCAGCTTAAATATAAACCCCTATGTCACTAGATGGGTTGCAAACTGGCTCAAGGACAGAGCCCACATGGTTAGAATTGCTGGAGCCATGTCAGACTCCAAACCAGTTACAAGTGGCATCCCACAAGGCTCATTCCTGGGACCTCTCTTGTTCGGTATATATTTCTCGGCGGTACAGGCCAACACGGAAGGACTGTGGCTGACCAAGTTCGCAGATGACTGCAAACTGGGCGCCATAATCGACTCTCCAGCTGACACAAGCATCCTCCAAATGGGCCTCATAGAAACAGACAACTGGTGCCAGAGCCATGGCCTCAAGCTAAGCCAAAAGTGTATAGTCATCCCCTTTGGCAAAACAAAGTGCCAAATTACCACATAGGTGGTAATCCATTAAGTACAGAAGAAGTCATTAGGGACCTGGGGACCCAAGTTGATAGCAATCTCTCATTTGACAACCACGTGGCCAAAGTGGTTAGAAAAACATTTTATATAGCCCACCTAATCATGAAGGATTCACATCTAGATCAGGGAGGTCATCGTACCTCTTTACTCATCCCTCATCAGGCCCATAATTGAGTACAATGCCCCTTTTGGGATGTACCTTACCAGACACCTGCAGCAACTGGAAAGACCCCAAAAGTACCTCACCAAGAGGATCAAAGGGCTCAAACAGATGCCATATGCTGCCCGGTTAAAGAAACTCCAGCTCTACTCAGTGGCATACCGCCTGCTCAGAGGCGATCTGTGCCTGATGTATAAAGCCATGTCCAACCCGGAATTAATGGACATGCTGCACCTCAGAAAATCCAAATCCCATCGAGCTACGTGCTCGAGAGACTTGAACCTTAGCACTGAAATAAATAGGACATGCTGGAGGGACAGATTCATAACCCAGAGGCTCCCTTCACTCTGGAATAAAATCCCAGTCCAGGTTAGGCAGAGTCCCACATTGACTCTCTTCAAGAGGAATCTTGATGAGTGGATGGGAGATCGTAGGTTTACCCCGGCTATCACTTCTGTGTCACTGTTAAACAGAGGCACAGTATACTAACCTCAAAAAAAGGCATAGCAAAATTAATTTAAAATGGGTGGCGAAAGCCAAACACACTCTGGCTAGGCTTATAAATGCCCTAGGGCAGATAGCCTAGTATGAACCTATGAACCTATGAACCTATGAGCACCCTGACTAACATCCACCCTCACCAAGCATGAAGCCACAAAATGACGATGGGATGATCAAGTGCAATAACTGGCTGAAGTAATGCAGTTAGTCAAAGGGGAGCCAATGTGTTTCAGGCTGGGAAGACATGCGGAGCATGACATGATGCACCACCTGCTAGGGGTGGCGTGCACCTATCATGCCATGCCCCATGGATACTGGCAAAGGCTGTCAGTACCCACAGCATGCCCTGAATAGGTAAGTCTCAAAACACAAACCCACCTTCATAGGTTCTACAAGGGATAGGAACCTAGATGTAATGCTACCCAATGACAGATGTCTAAACAGCAAGATGTGTGCAGTGTAAATGCACACAGTATGGAGAATGTAGATACCAGTCCTGTAATAGAGAACTGGGTCAAGGCTCACAACAGCACCCTAACACTACCAGGTCACATCTCATACTGTGCTGTACAGCCGCAAAACATGGAACAAGCTACAAAAGGAGGGTGACTAGCAATAAATGGCAAGGATAACCACACCCCCATGTTGGTACCACAACAAGAAGCAGCATGGATTAGCCATGGTCAAATACCAATGGCTAAAACCGCCTCTCAGTATATATCCTGCTGCAGACTACTGTCCTAATACCAGGAACTGCACCTGGCCTATGTCAGAATACATGAATATATCAAGCCCCCCAAACCACATTATATTGCTTGACTGAAAATACCCAGACATACACCGGGAGCATTATACTAGCACCAACACAGTAGGAGAAAATTACCCAGAATCCACAAACCAAAATGCCCAGGAACAATGTACCACTCCCACAAGAGGGGTAAGCATACTGGATGTGATAATCAGCAACATGTGTACTGGATGGCAAGATGAGAAGTGTACCCCTCACTGGTAAGACCAGACCATAGAGTAATCACACTGGATATACACATCCTGACCCCAGTCTCTGACCAGAATACCACAGTGAAAAACATGTGTAAAGCATAGGTTGCAGCCCTCAAAACTGATGTTGAATCCACAAAAGGCCCTGTGCAAGTGCAGAATATGGGACACACCACAGAACATGTTATACAGGCATTCCATGAACACAGCCAGGAATGCTTGGAGTATGCAATCACAAATAACAACAACACACAATGCCATACACGCAGGCATCTGGCATGCTGGACTACAGCCATTACCAAACCATGCAAGAGAATGAGGAAGCTACCACATGATAGAGCAGACATAAAAAGGGAAGTAATCACTGACCAGTAGTATGGCAATAACATATGTCCACACATGCAATCCACTAAGTCCAGCCACAACAAGTAGAATCTGTGAATCCAGAGGCAATGTGACACCAGTCCCAAGTACACAGACAACCACAACACCCCCCAATAAATACAAATATATGTGATAGATGCATCCATGTATCCAAACCAGAGGTTGAGCTCCACCAACTCAGTACTGTCAAAACTAGTCAGGAGGAGAAGGTAACCACATACACCACAAACCCAGTCCCACATAGACCTACCACAACTGTAAACCAAACACATAAACACAAACAAATATTCCCGGAGGCCTTAATTACAAAGACACCACACCAACAGAAGCCTCCAAAGCAGATCACAAGCAACCACAACCTTCAAACATAGCACATGCAACGAATAGTACGCAAAGCTGGTGTGCAAAACAGTCACTGGCCAGAAGGAGAAACAACATGCCTGATACAGTCGTAATAGGTGTCTGTATAGGCAGACACACTGCTGTCCCACTCACCAGACTGAACAAGGGAAAGGGTAGAGTAAGCTGCCTGTAGGCTGCCACAAAATGCTACATAACACAAGTACGCAGGTCACCCCAAAGCAAGCAGAAATATGATGCACTCAATGTCCATGCTGGTGTGAATTACCTGAGATGTACCTCCCTGGTCAACATGAAAAGAGACATGGATGGTCCCTCTGAGTATGTACCCCAGGTCGGTATGACACTGGCTGTGTGCAGCATCCAACCCTCACCAAGAATGATGCCACAGTACAAACACAGAATGCTCATGTTTAACAGCTGGCACAGTTACAGCTGTCAGTCCAAGAGGGTCTAATGTCTGTCTGCTTGAGATGTCAAGCATGACAAGCCATGCCGCTGTTCCAGGGATGGCTTGCACCTGTTACCCGTGTGCATCTGGATACTGGATAAGGCCTTTGCCGCCTCCATAGAGCCGTATGTAGGCAAGGCCAAAAAGACTACCCACCACCCTAGAAAACATAAGTGGTAGGAAACATAAGGGTAATGCTGACCAATGCCAGATGTGTAAACTGCAATATGCATGCCCCTGAGGCACGTCCCATTATGGAAAACATCGATGTCTGTGCAGTGACAGAAGCCTGCTGCAAGCCTAGTGATAGCACACCAGCACTACTAGGTTATACCACATATCATGTGTTATGGCCCCAACACCTGCACCAAAACATCAAAGGAGGGGGAGTATCCATATGTAGCACAGACACCCATCTGCACATAACTGTAGTCAAAACTGCTGTACAGTCTGTAGCATGCGACAGACCACACTCTCACACACAAGAACTCCACCCAGACATCCTGAAGGCACTGGACAGTATGAATGTCCCACCAAATACCAGACAAGGTACACACAAATTACCACATAGGTGTCAAACCATTATGTATGCAAGGAGTAATCAGGGACCTAGGGACACAGGTTGACATTAATCTGTCATGTGACAACCACAATGCCAATGTGGCTATGAAGATTGTCGATATTGGACACCGTATCATGAAAGGATTCACATCAACATCAACAGAGGTCACTGTGCCGCTGTACTGTTCCCTTATCAGACCCATAATCTAGTACAATGACTCATATGGGATGTGCCGTATGTGACACTTGCAGCGGTTCAGGAGACCTCATAGTTACCCCACCAACAGGATAAAGGGTGTGAAATATATGTCATATGCTGCCTGGCTGTAGACACCCCAGCTGACTGCAGTCACAGACTGCCTACACAGAGGTATTGTATGTCTGTTGTACAAGGCCATGTCCAACACAGGAGTAATGGACATGCTCCACCACAGGAAATCAAAGCCATTGGAGCTGTGAGAGTCACAGATGTCAGCCTCAACACATAATGAAATAAGATGTGCTGGAGGGACAGATACATAACCCAGAGACTCCCCACACCCAGAAACAGGATCCCAATCCATGGTAGGCAGAGCCCCTCACTGACACCCCTCAACAGGAATATTGCCAAGTGGATGGATGACCGTACATGTATACTGGGGATCCTCACTGTGTCACGACCAGACAGAGGCACAGTGAAGAACGTCATAAATGGCCATAATTGAACATAGCAAGGGGTGGCGAAAGACACACACACTCTGGCTAGGCTTACTAATGGCCTAGGGTGTATAGCCTAGTATGAACCCATGAACCTATGAAGATACAAAACGTACAGGACACTAAGGATAATCACAAGGGTTACCCAACTGATGGTAGGAACCATGTTGGGCATCCACAGATATGCTCCGAATCACACAGATATTACAAACAACATACCAAACACACACACATATTGCTAACATACAACCTGTCATGTGCAGTGCAAACTCCCCCCCCCCCCAGAGTGCAAAATACCTATCCCAGCAGACTGATGGTCCCCTGACATTGCAGATGCTGAGGTAACAGCCATCATCTGCAAAGCAGAACACACAGCAGCAAAGGTATGTGATGGTGTCCTGTGCTGAGGCCAACATGGACTCCAAGAATAATGGAATGCCAAATCACACTACTGCCCAATGTCAGCCTTACCACAGGATATGTACCCAAAGAGCAGTGTACAACAACAGTGGTCCATCACAACAAAGGTGTTGCCTGAATGGATACTCCAAACTACCACCCCAGGATCCTGACAAGCTTGTTCTGCACAGCTATGGAAAGGATCAGTATGTACCGCAGACAGAAGCCTATTGTGGACCTACTGATACTGGACCCTACACAGTCTGGCTGTCGTAACTGCAGAACCTGCCCCTAAACATGTCTGACCCATTTGAAGCAGTCATTAAGGTCATTGATGAGGGCAATGTGGTCCACACAGTGTAGCTGGACCGTGCACATGCTTCTAGACAATACCATACGAGTTCAGTATGGATATGTTCACCAGCTTAAATATATACCCCTATGTCAGTAGAGGGGTTGCAAACCAGACCAAGGACAGAACTGACATGGTCAGATATGCCGCATCCATGTCAGACTACAAAGCAGATATGAGTGGCATCCCACAAGGCCTGGTCTTGCCCCCCCCCCGTTCTGTATATATGTCCCATAGGTATAGGCCAACATGGAAGGACTGTGACTGAATATGTATGCAGAGGAGTACAAACAGCCCACCATATCCGACCCCAGCTGACACAAGCAACCCACAAAGGGCCACCTACAAACAGACAACTGTAGCCATAGCCATGTCAGCAAGCTAATTGCAGAACTGTGTATAGACAACCACCGTGGATATACAGTAAGTGCCCACAAATTACCACACAGGTGTTAACCCATGAGGTACCTAACATGTAATGTGAGACCTGGGTACAAAAGGTGATAGATATCCTGCACTGGACAAACATGTGGCTGTAGTGTTCGCAGAAACATATACTATATACCCACCCAAACATGAAGGTTGGCAGATGTAGATAGGGGGAACTCACTGTGGCTCTGCAGTCATCCTCCATCAGCGTCACAAGTGACTACAATAGCCCCTGTGGGATATACCGCAGCAGACACCTCCATCAACTGTAAAGTCCACAACAGTACCCCACCAGGAGTAGCAAAGAGCATGAACAGATGCCATGTGTTGCCTGAGTAAACAAACTGCAGCCCCACACACCGCCATACTTCCCAGCTAGAGGAAAGCTGTGCCTGATGTATGAAGCCATGTCCAACCTGGAATGAATGAACATGTTGCACCTTGTACAATCTGAATGGCAGTGAGCTATGCACATGATAGACCTGAACCCCAGCATTGACATACATAGGACAAGCTGTACAGAATGATCCATAACACAGAAGGCACCCCCACTGTTCAGTAAACTCCTGGTACAGGTCAGCCAGAGAGTCACATATCGACACCCCTCAAGAGGAATCCTGATGAGTGGATGGGAGATGGTAGACTAACCCTGGGTATCACTGTTATGTCAGAGGTAGACGGAGGCACAGTATACTAACCATGACATATGTCATGGCGAACTCCAGTTACAATGTGTGTCAAAGGACAAACACACCCTGTGACTAGCATCAGAAATGTCCTAGGGAACATCGCTAGTGTTTGCCAATGTCCACCCATGTTGTGGAATACACTAGCAATGTTGGACGAGCCTGGTGTAGGTAGTCCATATCTGAACATATTGCAACATGGTCATATGTGCACAACTGGCCCCTACACAGTCTGTTGTGCTCACTATGAAGATGTCAAGCAGTCATAGGACTAAAGCCCAGGATACTGTCCACCACAGTGAAAGTACTGAACAAGTACACTATACGGTACTACAGTGTTAGGTCATTATGAAAGTATGTTGAGAACTGTCTGCAAAGTATCCCATGCAATCCCTGCATGCACAGTATAATCCCTGTTGTGGCAGACACGAAGCAGTTGGCCAGTTAGTACACAACATGACACCCAACACACAACCATAAATGTGAGATATTGTTGAAGTTCACACACACCCAAATATGTGGTGGACATCAGAGTGAAACATATGGAAAGATCACACTGGGCATGCTCGCACACTTTGATAAATGAGGCATATGTCAGACAACATGCCATGGAAAGGCTGAACTGGGCATGATCACACACTTAGGCCATATCTCCGTTTAGCAGTTGGCCACACATATCTGGTATTTGTACGTGTCAGTCCAGGAACCAACCACAACACAGCAATCAGCCCAGTGCACACAGTAAATGACTACAGAGACATAAGTGATATAGTGGATCGCCGTCATATGCAAACATCTTCCACAGATACACAAGTTGGTCATAGGAACAGGGAATGCTATGGCAATAAAGACCTGCAAACAGTAGAACAGCACAACAAATATTGTGCATCCGACAATTGAACATATGGGTGTAGAGGTCAATACTAGGCTTGTTGCCCTAGGGAATGACAGCTCAGCCAGAGTGTGCTTGGCATCTGCATCCCCAGGACAGTAGGCTACTGTGCCACTGTAAAGTAGGTCACAGAAGGCAACATGTGAGGCTAGTGAGCTGTGCCTCTGACAAGCAGGGGCACCGTGGAGGTCTCAGGGATTGAATGTGCTAAGCCACAGCCATGTTGTCGGTGTGTGCTGTGAGAGGGTTGCTGAGGATCTCTGACAGTAGGTGTCCGTCAATAACAGACTGAGGGGAGCCCTATCTGCATTCTCTGGACGATTCCACTGTCAACACTGTGTTGTATTGAGTATGTGTGAATGAAGTGCCGTGCCGGAACTGTTCACAGATGTCCTCCCTCTGTGGGCTACAGCTCTGCAATTTATTAGGACACTCTGTCTGTTGTACAGCACATATATGGCTGGTGTACAGCTGACAGGTGTCTTGTTGTGGAGCAGTCATGGGTATTTGTGGGATAGCATGACCAATGCAAACCATACACATGCTCATAGAATGCAATTGTCAAGGATTATGCTGAGTGGCAAGTATAGTCCCCCAACATGGGTCCTCTGAAGTCGTCCACCCCAGTCTACACAAGTGTAGAGTCTGCTTGTGCTAAATACAGTTTGTGTGTAGTGACAACCTTGCCTAGGGGTGGAGATGGGATATGGATGTCCAGGGAAAGGTGGGTATGGTCAGATATCAACAATGGTGGTCTAACTCTGGTGTGGAACAGTGAGTACCCATGTTGCAGTTGGACAGGTGCAATATGTATTCCCCCATGTGGCTGTGGTGTGTGGTTCTGCCATAGCACATGTACCCACAAATTGTAGTGGCTGTAGGGTAAAGTGGTAGAGGCCTGAGTAGTTCTCACACACAATATGCCTGTACCTGATGTTAACAACTGGAATGGTGTATGTGAACACCTGCATATCCTGGCACTGTTCCCAGGGAAGCTAAGTGTGTGTCCTGGATGTGGGTGTGGTGTTCTGGCCTGGTTGTGTTGTGTGTTACAGGTCCTGTGGTCCCAAAGCATGGTATAGAACATAACCTGCCAGTGTGATGTGCATATCTGACCCTGACGTAGGTGGCTGCAAATGCATATATATGCTATCCCCCACCTGACAGGTAGTACTACATGTACATACCTCTGTAGAAATAAAGATGTCAGCACCCTATAAATACTACAGGTGCAGAACAGATACCCAGTAATTCGGATAGTGCGCTCTGCTAATGCATCTCCCTCAAGTGTCATAATATAGTTAGGTAGGGGTTTGAATCCTGCAAATGCTCAGTGTGTGTGGAGGGGGTTAGTGTGTGTTCAAGACTGTTTGAAAGAAGTATCTCTTTTGCCAACTAGGAGAATACACTACAGGATGCACATTCCCCTTTCTAAACACTGATGATGTCAGCACCCTATAAGTACAGCAGGAGAAGAAAAACCTCCCAGTAATGAAAATAGCGCGCTCTGCTAATGCGTCCGTCTCGAGTGTCATAACATAGTTAGATAGTGGTTTGAATCCTGCAAATGGCAAGCGTCTGTGTTTGGATGAGGGGGGTTAGTGCGTGTGCAATTTTGTGTGAGGGAAATGTCCCTTTTGGCAACTGGGAGAACACACTACAGGATGCACATTCCCCTTTCTAAACACAGATGATGTCAGCACCCTATAAGTACAGCAGGAGAAGGGAAGCCTCCCAGTAATGCGAATAGCGTGCTCCGCTAATGCGTCCGTCTCGAGTGTCATAACATAGTTAGGTAGGAGTTTGACATCTGTAAATGGCATGTGTGTGTGTTTGGATGCGGGGACTCTGTGTGTGTGCAATTCTGTATGAAAAACAAGTGCTTTTTTGAAATCAGGGGATCACACTACATGATGCACATTACCCTTTCCAAACAGTGATGATGACAGCACCCTATACATACAGCTTGATAAGAGACATCTGCCAGTACTCAGAATAGCGCAACCTGCTACAGCGTCACTCTCAAGTACCATAACATATTTAGGTAGGGGTTTGAAACCTGCAAGTGTGTGTGTGTTTGGATGTGGGGAGTTTGTGTTTGTGCATTTCCGTATGAAAAACATGTTAGTTTTGGCAATCAGGAGATCACACTACCTGATGCACATTACCCTTTCAAAATACTGATGTTGTCAGCACCCTATAAGTACAGCCAGAGAAGAGGAACTATCTAGTAATCCGAATAGTGCGCTTCGCTAATGCGTCTCTCTCACGTGTCTGGACTTAGTTAGGTAAGGGAATAAATCCTGCAAATGGCAAGTGTGCGTGTGTGTGTGTGTGTGGGGGTAGTAGGGTGTGTGTAAATGCAAGTGTGAGAGAACAGATCCTTTTGGCAAATACTACAATATACCAGATGCTGCATATTCCCCCAGTAAACACAGGGGATGTCACCACACTATCAGCACAGCCAAACAGGGCTAGTTGGCTAGTAATGCCAATAGTGCGCTCTGCTACTGTGTGTATTACCATTGTCAGAGTACAGATAGGTATGTTTTGGTAACCCACAACTGCCACGTGTGGTTGTGTCACACAGTATGACCTTGTGTGGGTCTTTGTACATAACAATGCATGCCATTGCCTAAAACAGCAATGGCATTGCACACATGATGTATGTGTGTGACACATACACATAAATACCTGTGACCTGCAGTAGTTACCATGTCTGACACATGCCTCTAGTGGATAAATGGTATTTGCAATGTATACCAATATGACTGTGTCTTACTGTGCAGGGTCCACACGCGGTATGTGTCTATACAGTGTGGGTGTATATGGTAAAATACCTACAGCAGGGGATACACATCTGGTCTGGGCCATATAATGTACATATAGTCGATGTACAGGTGCTGCATGTTCCCACCTGTTGTGGTAGTGGTAACATGTCATTCCACTGCAATTCAGTGACCACATGCTGTGAACCCTTCAACCAGTGTGTTGTAGCTACAGTAATGCTCACGCACAATGTTTGGCTGGATGCAGTCCAGCCATATAAAGACAGTTCTTGAGACTGTCATATTGCCAGTGTTGTTATGGAGGATAGGTGGCCTTCCTGTGTATGGGAGGGTTGTGTGTGCCAGGCTATGAACCAGATGGCAGTCCGACACACTGTTAGCTGCACATGATTAGGCCCTGATGCTTTGTGCTGTGCCAACAACCTGGAGGTGTGTGTATCTGTGGTACCTTGGGATACCACCCCCCTGTCCATGTGTGTTACATGTGTAGGGGATGACAGGCATGGTATGGGGCATAACCTGTCAGTGATGGGTAACACCTGTGAGCCATGAATCAGGAATCTGGTACTGCACAGACATTGCAGTTCACCGTGCTGAGGACAGTGTCCAATGCATGCATCTTCCGGTGTACACTGCTGTTGTTGTGTAGCAGCACTGTTAGTGTCCTAACCTGTGTGATACCCACGGAGGTGGCTATGTAAACCATGTCCTGTAGCATAAGGCAGTATGTGTGTACCAAGGAGCTTTGCCATTATACATCGGGCCATGGGTGTCACGTGCAAGATGACCCTTGCACATCATTGTGGCTTCCCTAGCATGTAAGCACACGTTGATAGCCAGTGGATACCCTATGAATGACATTGGAGACTGAGCATAATGTAGACATACAACACCCTTCCCACATATAGTGGTAGCATACCTGGTGAGGGTATGTTGGCAACCAAGATCAGGCTCATACTGGCCTGTGCCACATGCTGAGAGATCCATTCTATGTTCCCTATCATGTAGTCCAGGGAGGTATGTCTCAGGTCAGCCATACTGGCATGGTCAATGAGTGAGTCATATGTGTCCATGCCTCTGACTGACCTGTATGCATGTGTTCTGTGGTGGAGCATAGTGCCCCTGAGGCATATCACTGTGACCTTCACCAGATACAGCCTGTTGAGCGGGACACCAGTGCAGCACCCAAGACAGGTACCTGACACGTCTGTAGCAGGTGTGTTGTGTAGCCCTACAGGCTGTGAGTGTGTGGCACAGGGGATGTGTGTGCCATGTGTGGCATGTGCTCTGTTCCGACGGAACATATGCCTGTGTGCCAGCTGCGGAGGTGTGTGATGCTCAGGCAGGATGCTATTCTGAGTCCCCACATATGCCCCAGTGTGTTCAGCATGCTGTCAGTGCATGTCAATGTCTGACTTGTATTGTAGTCACTGTAATTTATTTCATTTATTTATTTATTTATCCTACATTTGTTGACCGGGATAGTCCGACTGGATGCATATCCATTTCCAGGGGAGGCCCGGGGAGAAAAGCTACAAGGGTAAGCAGATACAGCATTACATAATACCAGCATTACATATTACAAACAGATTATTTACAGAGATTACATAAGTAAGCAAGTTAAACATGTTCCACAGGTTAATGTTAGTCCTGAGCACAAGACATGATTAAATTAAATTACACAGTAAACTGGTTAACCGATTTTACACATTCAAGTTAGCCAGGCTTGATACATTGACATAGCCAGTTAAGTGACAAATGTTGTTTGAGTTTAGTGTTAAATTGACCTAAGGTGGAAAGTAAGGTAATATCAGCTGGAAGTGAGTTCCAGGATCTACTTACAGAGTTTGCAAAGAGAGAATCACCGGCTGTGTTATTAAATTTGCTAGTCTGAATTAGTAGTTTGTTAGAGGATCGAAGTGGTCTAGGATTGTTATAGGGGGTGATAGTATTTGAAGTGCAGGAGTATTGTCCGGATTATAGAGGATTTTATAGGCCATAATCAGTTGGTTATACTGTATTAGGCTTGGTAGTTCAAGCCAACCAAGCTGAATTAGATTGATGCAATGATGTGTCCTAAAAGGCAGCCCAGTGGCAAACCTGGCAATGTGGTTGTAGCAAATTGAGTGTTTGTTAAGGGCAGTCTTGTTCATATTCGAGAGTAGAGGGATGCATACAGAAGGGTTGAAAGAAGGTGGGAGTGAGCTATGGCACCTTTAGCTGGAGGGGTTAGGAAGGCTTTTATTCTGTAAAGTGACCCTAGTTTTTTATTGATGGCTTTGATAATTTGGTTAACATGTAGGTCACATTTGAGATTATTGTCTATGATGACACCTAATAGTTTAGTAGATGGGTCAGGGGAGATTATTGTGCCATCAGTTGATGTTATGGTAAAGGTGAAAGCGGTAGACCTACGTGTTGGTGAAATAACAGCAGTGTCGTTTATTTGGGATTTAGGATCAGACGATGTTCAGAAAGCCAGTGTTCTATTGTATTAAAGGTGGTCTGGGTAGCTGACCATAACTCTACTGGAGATGTGGCTGAGCAGATCAGAGTAGAGTCTTCAGCATATTGGATACAGCTGACTTTTGGGATGACAGTATAAAGGTCGTTAATGAAGATGGATAACAGCAAGGGCCCTAGTATAGAGCCTTGTGGTACTCTGAGGGTGTTAGGTAGAAGGTTAGAGAGTTTGTTCTGCAAGAGGCCAGCCTGCTGTCGACCATGCAGGTAGGATTGAAACCATTGGAAGGCTCCAGTATCTAGACAGAATGTTTGCAGGGTGTGGATTACAAGTTGGTGATCAACCATATCGTATACCTTGGAAAGATCCAAAAAGAGGGCTGAGGATATATAATTAGTGTTGCAAGTATGGTTTATGGTGTTAGTAAAGGCTAGGAGGCCTGATGTAGTGCTGTGATGAGGACAGAAGCCATGCTGAGTGTCTGCCATAAGGCGATTTTGGATTAGGTGGTGCATGAAATGTCTATGAATAAAGTTTTCATAATCTTTGCAAGTGGAGAGAGTATAGCTATTGGCCTATAATTGGATAATTCAGTAGAGCTGCCTCCTTTGTGAAGTGGGATTACATAGGATATTTTCCAGATGGTGGGAAATGTAGATTCTACCATGGTTCATTTGATTAGTTATGAGACGGGGTAAGCAATAGCATCATCTGAATTTTGTAGGTACTCGGCAGGGAGTTGATCAGCAGAAAGTGTAGTGGGTTTCACTTTTTCAATCAAGGTATGGAGAAGTGAAGTGGCAACTGGTTGGCAGCTGAACGCAAGTAGGTTTCTAGGGGTGCTACTTTCAGGACCAGGGGAGCTGGGAGGTAGATGGCTAGCTAGGGCTTGAAATGTCTCAGTAAAGAATTGGTCAAAACTATCAGAAACATCTTCAGGGGTTTTATCAATAGTAGCAGCAGGGATTGGGGTTGAAGTTTGTCCAGGATGTAGTATATATGACATGCCACCTGACAGGGTATGGCATTACTGGGTTCAGAGAGCTCAGTCCCCAGATTGGCTGTGTGGTGGCATCCCACACATGTGTTGTACGTTCCTGGCCAAGGGTGATGGCTGACTGCATACATGTGGCAGCTGTGACATTGCCACATGACTCACATAAACCACAAATGGACTATAGAGGTGATTCACAGGTTACCTTTGCACATGCTACCCTAGTAGTGTGATTGCCATGGTGAGTACCAACACATAGGGCCAATGGGGAACAACATACTGAAGGTGTGTATGTGTGGGTGCACCACTACTGTTTCATAGCACTGGCATATATGACTGCACACGTGGGTAAATGCCAGGTAAGACATGTGCAATGTGTCACAGGCAACGTACATGCGTACAGGACAGACAGTGATGTTCTGTCATGTGTAAAGTTGACATACGTATCGTACACTATGCAGATGTCACTAGGAGTCTACAGAAGCACTGTAACTCTGCATTGCAGGTGTAAGCAGTGTTCCATGGAACCCCAAGCGAACATGCATGCAAACAAAGCTACAGTAAGCAGGGCTGGAAGTAGTGCATTGTACAACAAAGAAGGGGTAACAATAACAGTAAGTAACAATGCAAATATGTAGGCACTATCAACATGTACCTAGGAATACACAGCGCAGATGCCCATGGTAGAACTGATATTATGTCATAGTTATTTGTGATTTGGATTACATTGGTACTGCACACATATCTACATGCGCGAACATCCACATTGCATAGTCATTGTGGGCAACTTGACACCATTACTGTACATGTCCACCATTGCATATCACTACTTGTGTTAGCTTCCCCCCTGTGCTACCCATGTATGTGGCTATCTGTTGACAACCTTACCACCGGCATGCAATTATGTGCAACTGTTACACTTTGGTATGTACTATGGGTGCAGATAACAATTCAGGACATTCATACAGTTACTGCAGCAGGCATGCTGGGATATACACACAGTCATAGCAGCACACTGTACTGTTACCAACATGATACTACTAATACACTTCTATGTAGTCACCCTGTGCATCAGCAACGTGTTTACCTGTTCCCGCAATGATGTTGGAGATTGCAGGAGGTGGCACAGTGTCATCATATGCACAGGGTGTGAATTAGGTATGCCTGAGTCAGCCACTGATACCACCAATTGACATGTGTGTGTATGTGTGTTGGTGAGGGGCAGCAGTACAGTGGGGCAGTGTTGGTGCAGTGTGTGTGCATGTATGTGGTCACCCTAGGTGTTAACATTTCACATGTGTGTATGCACGCACACAGTTCCACCTCATGGCTGCCATATACAGGGGTTTGTGGACAGCCACAGACTACACCTGGCAGGTCATACAGATCAGTGTCTGTGGGCACGGACACGGTACCTGTGCCTGGCAGGGGTGCTACGGACCATATCCAGTACTAAGCCAGACTGGGTACTGTCATCAGAAGTGGGAGTGTGTTGACTGGACACAGGTCCCTGTTGGGACTGTCCAGAGCCATATGCACGTGGTCTCCTGTGGCGTTCTGATGACAGCACAGACCCAGCATTGCTGGGGCTGCTGCTGGCACTATGGGGGCATGCGCGAGCCTGTTGTCGTCCTCGCCGACTGCCATCTGCTGCTGTTGCTGGCATACGGCCAAGTCGACGCCGCAAACGCCCACCATTGCCCTGGCTCATGGACATTTGGTTGTGGAACTGCTGTAATATGTCCCCACAACGTCTGTCTATGACATCGGTGAAATTACGGATAGCATCCGCAATGTCACGCATACTGTCTGTCATGGCTGTGCGACATGCTCTCAGCTCCCTCAGACCCTGTCTGGTGTACCTTTCCATACGCGACTGTGCCTGCATGACAGTCCGAAACATAGCTGAGGTTGACAGACCTCTTTGGGCACGTCGGCCAGAGGCAGTACGCCCATGGATGCTCCCACGAGAACCCATGGGCAACTGTCTGTGTGGTACCATCGGAGGACCCTGCCCATAGCTGCTGTGTGGAGCGCATGTGCCACAGGTACCACATTACCCTGGTCTATGCCCACTGTATCCTGTCCATCACCTAGGGACAATGGTGACAAAGGATGTACTGGCAGGATGACTGTGCGCAATGATGGGGTTGACAGCTGTGTACTGTCAATTGGCTGACCAATGGCGGACCCTGACACACCTTCCTGTACCATTACACAAATATCATCATTACCAGTACCCGTGGCACAAGATTCAGGTTCCCTGCTGCAGGTCACCAGAGCAGCACCAGAACCTGTGGGAGGAAGACAGGAAACACAGTTTACAGTCTCCAGACATTGTTACCAGTGATGCACTTCTACACACATGCACACATGGACACAGGCACACATGCAGACATGCACACGTGGACACATGCACACAGGCACACATGCACACATGCACACATGCACACGTGGACACATGCACACGTGGACACATGCACGCATGCACACATGGGCACATGCACACATGGACACATGCACACATGCACACATGAACATGTGGTCACATGCACACATGGACACATGCACACATGCACACATGGTCACGTGTACACATGCACACATTCACACGTGGACACAGGCACACATGCACACATGCACACGTGGACACAGGCACACATGCACACGTGGACACAGGCACACCTGCACACATGCACACATGCACACATGGGCACAGGCACACCTGCACACATGCACACATGCACACCCCGCAGTATACACACAGAGCACTACTGAGTCACACTACTGTTACTAGCATTATCAGGACTATTATAGGTTATGTTAAACACACTCACCAGCATGGATGGCCTGCCTTGCTGTAACCCCGGAGGGACCTGCAGAAATGATGAGATTAATGTCAGTGGTCACAACTGTGCCATTGATATTGCATATGATACAGTGTACAGAACAGTCAAGTGTACATATGGCATATTACCTGCACGCTCCATGTCGTGCTGCTGTGTGGATCCAGCCTCCATCATAATGCAGGTGTACTGCTGTTGCTGTTCCGGGGCTGGAGCCACAACACTTAGGAGTAGCCCCTCCAGTCTGGTGAGGAGGGGATGTGTGGCCACCCCACCTCCTGTGGCAACATGTTGCCTGTGGATATCTGATGCACGCTGACGGACACTTCAGATTAAATCACTGCAGTGATGTCATACCTGCTCATATGTCCTGTTATGCGTGCCAATATCATTTACCCTATGGACAAGGTCTTGCCACAGTGCAGCCCTCTCCTGCTGATTCTGACTGGTGCTGGAAAACAGGATGTCATACTCCCGCAGCAGGCTCTGGTGGATCTCCTCGTCTTCCGCTGCAGAGTAGGTGGGATTACGCTGACGAGCCATCTCCCTGGAAGAGAACACAAACAGGATATCAGCAGACTATGTCAGCAATATATGGCACACATACTATACATGATACTCATGTGTAGTGATATACTACTACTCCCATATGTTGCATGTGTGTGTGTCGTGGTGGATACACAGGTACATGGCCAGATATCAGTGCTCAGCCAACACCTGTGCAACAATACCTGCCACATTCCACACAACATAGTAGCATGCCCCATCGGTCAGCACACACTGACAGGTCCAATGCACAACCTCACTCTGGGGGTTCATCCCAAGGTACTGTATGTGGGACGCCATCCACTACTGTGATGTGGACAGAAGTTACTCGGCCTGGATATACATATCCCACCACCACCACCAGCACAGTAGACTACTTTGATATGTATGTGATTAGACAGTTATTCACTTGCTGGGACTGAGATGGTATCCATGCAGCACACTGGGCCAGTGGAAGCCACAACCCACACTGCTGACCCCTTTGCAAATGCTTACCACGGACATGCCACAGATTGCATGGAACTTGCACACACATTTCTAACCCAGACCCTATGCACAAACGTTAGGCATTCTGTCCGGTGGACCCCAGACAGAGGCAGATTGTATAACAATAGCAGGAGGCTACTGCAGGACAGAGCACATTCACATTAAGGGAAGGCATCTGTGGTCAGCACTGGTACTACGCTATGGTCCGTCTAACAACGGCCACGGCCTACTCTGGGAGGGAAATGGCCACAAACACTATGGATGACCACAAGGCCTTCTTCAGTTATGTTACACATATGGACCACATGCCTCAGATATGCTCTGTGTTAATACACAACTACTTAACATTCACCAAACACACGGATATTGGCAACAGTCTTGCAGACAGGTTCGGTGCACGTATCCCCCCTCCTTCTCCCCACCAGTTGAAATATTTATCACAGCTGTATGTAACCTCCCTATCATCTCACATGTCTAGGTGAGGGCTGCCCTCAGCAGAGCAGAACACACAGCATCACTGTGACCTCATGGTATCCCTGGATGTGTGCTACCTGCACTCCAAGAGGACATACAACCGCATATAACACTGATAAGTTATCTTGGCCATACTACAGGATATGTACCTGGACAGTGGCATACAGCGACAGTGGTCCCACACCACTAAGGAGGCACCTCGACTGACCCTGTGAACTACCACATCATATGCATAACCGGCCTGGTCTGCTAAGCTATGGAATTATGCAGTAAGGGATGCATATGCAGTGATATCGGGTACCTGCAGACACTTGTTCCCAGCCAGTGTGCCTTTGTGATGGGCTGATCCTGCCTTTTGAACCTGGCTGACCTTTCAAAGCAGTCACTACAGCCATTGCTCGGGGCAACGCACAGACAACTGCTGCCAAGATCATGGCCTAAGACTGATTGACATGTAATGTATGGTCATCCCCTTTTGGTGGAACTACGTACACACAACATATCACATGGACATACCTATAGATACAGACCTGTGACACATTTGGAGGGTTCACAGTATGCACACTATTAACCTGCTACTTTGCATTACCTGTGTTTGTCGCAGCTGGTTGCGTTACCACTGCTTCTGATTGCTGCTGCTACTGTCACTGCTGACAGCTTAGAGTCACAGAGTCACAGTGTGTAGGTTTTTTTTTTTTGTTCTCTCTCTCTCTCTCTCTCTCAGTTTTCTCTCTCCCTCTGTCTGCTTCCAGACAGTGCAATGAATGTATTGCATGTGTGGAGTGTTAGTACTGGATGCTTTTGTAGGTATCTACATAGGTCCATGTGATGGCCTCTGCACCAATTGTAAGCCAGCATTTGCTAATTGCATACAGCCAGTTGGGTACTGATTGCAGTTCTCACTGTGATTTCAGGTCAGTGCTATAAAAGGGTATGTGGGATAGGCATTGCCCTTTCAGATTGTAAGGCGGGGACCATGCTGGTATGCTGTGGACACTGTTCTGTGAGTGTAAAGGTTAGTATCTCTCTCATGATTCAGGCTGTGTTGTAGATTCACATTTCTCCATTCCTCTCTCCTGTTCCCTGTAGTAAGTGTGTAGGCACAATGACTCCTACAACTATATATAGATATATATTTATATATATATATATATATATATATATATATATATATATATATATATGTATATATATATATATATATATATATATATATATATATATATATGTACATATACATACATTTATATATGTACTTTAACTGACATTCTTACCTACAAGCTAACAACTAGCATGGCTGTTTGTGTTCACACACTACTATTATGGAAATCCAGTAGTTTTGACAGTAATTCTACATGACATGCTTTGGGTACTACACATCCTATATTCCCTTTACATTCATCCCTACTATTACATGTTATATTTATTTTAGCACAATGTTCTTGTATAAGAGTCATAGCTTAGTGGTAGGTCATACAGACTAGTGTTTCCAAGGTCCTGGGTTCGGGACTGATAGTGGGATTTTATTTTGCTTTTGAACTGAGTACAGGACCTGTCAATCAAAGTGACTAAGGCACTTTTAAGCAGTTGTAACCGGGTTAGCGCTGGTTTGCGCGGAGCTCACGCATGCGCACTGGCGGTTAGCTCCGCGCACACATGCGCACACCCGCTTACAACCGCTTAACAGTGCTTACTCTGGTGCACACCCGCTCTATTTTCTTTGAAAGAAATGAAAATGGGGAGACAAGAAAGTGATGAAAAAGGGGTCACAAAGAGGGTAAGACAGTAGGGAAACAAGCTTGGGATTTGCAGGAGGGATGTAGGTAAAGCCCATAGCTGCCCATTTCTTCATCAGCAACAGCTGTGCATATGCATGTAATTTGGTGTGACATTTGAAACCTTCCACCCCTGAGAGAGGTGTCAGGACAACAATAATACTTGTTGTACAGCCAATTGTAATTGATAGATTCCATGTCCAGCAGACATGTGTGCGGAATGGGCAGCTATGTATGAGGCGTAATTTTTTTGTGGGTACAGAGTGCCCTTTTTTTTTTTTTTTTCAGGTGAGAGTGGTATGTCAGGTGAAGGAAGTCGGTACAGCTGGGGAGGTAGGTTGGGTAGGTAAACAGACAAGACAAACAAGATGCATACAGGGGTGGTGTATGCCACGTGTGGGGGGGGTTACACAATTGACGGGGATGGAGGTTTGGATATCCAGAGCCCATGAGCCCACAGATGGCAACAGTGGAACTGATATCCCCACCCATAGGCAGTTGCCACTGTTCCTTCACTGCCCAGGACGGGGCTGTGCAGGGGGCTGTGTAGGCCAGGCAACAGGCATGCCCGTAAGTTGTGCCACCCGTGCCTCAAGCTGGCATAGGGGCTCGAGAACAGAGTCCCAAATCTCCCTACGCACCACAGTTCGGACGCTACGGAGGGTGAGTGGTGGTTCTCCTCCGGCCACACTTGCAGAGGGGGGGCGAGCCCCATCCCCTGCAGCGCTTCCACCCGCAGGTGGCACAGGGCCACCGGAGGAGGGTCCAGACTAGGCACTAGTGCCAGGTGCACTCGCCAGCTGAGGTGGGAGAGGTGGGTCTGCTGGAACCCGCCTTCCCTGTCGTCCTATGTTTTGCATTATGTCGTGACAGTTTGGGTTAGTGACATATAATACCATTCACAATTAGTTGTAACAGCATGTATTAGTATTCCCATTAACCAAACACCCAGATATTCACACCATTGAACAGCGTGCATAACACATGCATAATTTGAACAGCAATACACAGTCCAACAACATGCAGGGTTAATTGATGGCAACAGGCCATCAGGTTTGGATGTATGAACAGGGCAGATGCATCAGCGGACATGCAAATATATATGACCCAACAGGACAAACGTCCAGGGGTGTTAATTGTGATTGCACATACCATTTTCACGTGGAATGGGTTATATGTGGTTATAGGGTGGGGTGAAGAAAATAATATTAACACCTTCAAATACCAATACATATGCTGTACATTTCTAATAGCTACAGATATATACACACTACTGTTCTAACTACAGTTTCCTATATGATAACTATTTCACCTTGGTGATAGGACTGTTACTGCAACATCAATATACATTTTATAGTTCTTCATACACATTCATATCTAGCTTTGTTCAACTACATCATCCTGCTACATTTGCTTTATATAGCTGTAGACAAGTGTGGATGTTTGGTATATCAGACAATCATCCTATCTGCATATTGCAGACTGAGAGCAACATATCCAGATTTTGGGATACACATTCAAGATGCAGCAACACTTTGAACAGATTTCGCTGTTTGGTTTTGATTCTCACATGCATTTCATTCTGTCTTGACTGCAGTATACTTTATTCAGGGGTTATTACTACTGTATTGCTGGATTCATGACACTTTCTCACACTCTCTCACTTGCTTTCATTTTACTCTTCAGGATTGTACTTACTTCTAGGCTTTATTGACATGTTTTACCTGTAGTTATTACAATCCTTTCCAGCAGTCTCACTTCTGTCATGTTTCAGTATTTCAACAGGGATATATTTCACACATGTGATTTCATCATCTTCTGCAGCTATACTTTTCAGCCTGCTGCAGGTTGTGTACTATTTTCTTACAGGTGGGGCATTTTTATTTCAGAATTTATGTCAGACATTTTCATTTTTCGGTTTAACTTACAGGCTGCAACACACTTTTGTAATCAAGCAATACTTGCAGACACTTTCACACTGTTACTTGCACATTTTATTCCTTATTGACTACACTGCACTCTTTTGCTGACTGTCATACTTTTATATTTCTTTGCAGTTACTGGGAGTGGATTACTGACCTGCCTGGTGGCGCAACCGCACCAGCCTATCGCCATAGGCTCTGCGGTTCACAGAACGGACACTTGCAGCTGTAATATAAATGAAGTAATATTGGAATACACATCTCCATAATATCAGCTAGTTTAATTTCTTACATACATAATTAAATGTAACTTACTCAGTAGTGGGGCGTTGGGCATTTGCCGGGCCTCCTGGATCCAAAGGTTCAGTTGGTCCTGCTTGCATCTCTTCAGGTCCGCATGGTGGTGATGGACCTGCTCACCAGTCCTTGGAATCCCTGTGGCACTGGTGAGATCATGAGCCAACCTGTCCCACGCCTCAGCTCTGTATGCTCCCCAAAGGATCTGGCTCTGCATGAGTTGGGCCTCTTGATTGTGGACTAGAAGCCAGACCATGTACCTGGACTCCTCAACGCCCCACCTCTGTGCTCGAAAGCAACTACCCTCTCCTACTCCTGTCATTCTGCCTGCAGTTCAGTTCTACAATCGTTTATGCTGTGTATTCCCGCCTATGGGGCTTATATAGTCTGTTTTTCCCGCACATATCTGTGATTGGCCATTTTGGAATTGTATCAACTTCAGTAAACCTGCATTGTCATGCTCCAGTTTGTATTCATTCCTATATATTAGCTATTATTGCATTTCTAGGTACTGTTGTCATGGCTTAGTGGTTTGGTACCTTGACTATGGTGTATAGTATCCTGGGTTCGAACCTGGCCACTGATTTTTATTTTTCATGACTGTCTAGACATGCTGAGGAGTGTGTCTGTGTAAAGGCAGTTTTGATACGGCTTGCTCAACGTTGCCCGTCGGTTAGCTTGTTTGCGTGGTGCGCAGCTCTGCGGAAACGGGGTATGCTGGTTTAAGCCTCATTTGGCTATCAGCACGCATATTACGCTCAGCTGAGCTAGGGGCACTTAAATTCAGCGTGTTAAACCACTGCTCAGCTACAGGCACTCATTTTGCACCAGTTAAACCACTGCTCACGTATGGGCAGATGCACTCACCCTGTTAAACTGTAGCTCAGCTATGGGCACATCTGGCAGTTTTTATTCTTTTGTTACCTCACATTTCTTCAATATAAATGGGCTATTTCATTACATTTTACATAAAATGTGGTTTTATGTGTACATATTTGTCAGGAACTTGTTCCGTGCTTATTTTGCTAAAAATAAAAAATTGGTGTTGTGGGGGCTCGAACTATGAATGCCTGCTCTTCAGCCAACATCTCTACTGCTACGCTATTGCTTCCTGGCTTACTTTGCATATTTAGTTCTTATATGCTTTCCCACTGACTGCTAACTGTAGCTGCGCTACGGGCACGCCCGTGCAAACGAGCGCACTCACGGTTAAACTTTTTTACAATTTAAAAAATATATAACATGTTTATTTATATATTTTCTGTTCATAGTCTGTGGGGGCATGTGTTGTGTTTATTCACATTTCCGTGGACTCTGTCGTGGGTGTTTACTTTGGGCACTTTTCCTCTTCTGGGGGCGTGTCCGCTTACAGGGCTCGGCCTACAGACATGCCCCCTACTGTCTTGCACGGACCGTGTTAGCCTTAGGTGTGATTCAGCATGCTCTCATGAATATGCAAAGCATGCTGACATCACTCCGTTTAACTGCAGCCTCCGTGTATGAGTTATAACTCTTACATGGTTGCTTCGTGAATCCTGCCCATAGTCAAGCTTAAAGGTTTTAAGATTAAAGTTTCTTCACTTCTGCAGTGTCCAGTGGCCATATATTTCAATGTTATTATCTAAAACATAAAATTTACATTGTGCAATTAAGAAATTAAATTGATAGGGAAAGCATGTCTGTCAGCATCTCTGCCAATGTGTTTGTGGTGCAGAGAGAAAAAAAATATTTGTTTCTGGTGGCTGCTGATTTACATTGGTGGAGAGCACAGGATTGTAAAAAAGTAATATAAAGTGAGATCTTATGCTTGTGAGAGCATGGATTTATCCTTCTCATCTGTCATGCTGCTTGCAAACTTGTGACACATGGCTAGTTTAACAATCCACTAAGTAATTGCACTGAATCTTAATATGGTGGTAACTGTAAGATGTAGTGATTTTGTAACAGAGGTGATAAAAATGAGATCTTTATTGTAAAAAGGAAGATGCAAACAGGTGCTGTGACTGTTCCTTGTATCTTATCATTTTCAAACATGTATAGCATTTATTTAAGTGTTTAAGGGTTTATCATTACCTGCAGAAACAGTCAATCTAAATTTACCTCCTAAGATACAACTGCATATTTTGATGCTATAATTCAAAAAGTACAATTTTTAAAGGCTTATTCTAAGGCATGATTTCCAGAAGGCAGTTACACTAAGCACATCATGCCGAGCAAAATTTGTACCAAATGGACAATTCTACAAAAGTCAGTGATAGGCAATAAATGCTAATTCAGAATGATGTATTGAAAGAGTGGAATCAGCAGCCCTATGCCATTTTCCATAACACAATATCTATATATCTATATACGCACACACACACACACACACACACACATATATATATATATATATATATATATATATATATATATATATATATATATACACACACACACACACACACACACACACACACACACACACACACACACACACACACATTTATGTATATGATCTACAGTAATACAGCAATAAATCACACTGAAAATATTCAGCAGGATATGCCATTGTTTCCAGAGTTTCCAGACACATTTATGGTAGAAGCCATAACTCAGAGGAAGAAACCATTCATAATATTTTCAGTTATGTATCTACAATCAGTGCATCATGCTACAGAAGGACACCAGCAGGAAGGGATATGGAAGGTCATAACTTGAGAAGGACCGGTGGCTGCAGTTATCCACTAGAACCACAGCTCATGATACGCAGCTGGTTACCATCCACGCCTGTGATGAAACTGTCAGTAGAGCCCAGACTGTGACATATGTCGTCACTGAGAGTGTTTAGCTTGGTGAAAAACAAGTTCAGGTTTTTGATATGTCCAGTGATGCAATGCAGTATACACCAGAGAAGGCTACTTAGATGGCCACCATGTGTGTCATGTTGCACAATACACTAATAGCTAAGCACTGTCACCTGTTAGCACAAAGTGTCAGTAAACTATCTCAATGACTCTAGGAAACTGAATGTGAATAACAAGAGGCACCACAAGTTCATCAAGATAACAGAAATGATGTACTGGCAAGGGGTGGGATATGCAGGCTGTGGTCATATATCCAAGGACAGGCAACTCGGCAAAGTCTGTTTCACAATTTTAAGTCATGACTTGGTATGGGTACATGAGTACACAGAGCAATATGTGATGGCAATCCATATACCATATAAATGGCACACACATATGTGCCTGTACATGGGCCATCATAAATCTATACATGTATAGTATCCTGCAAGACATATGTGCAGGATACAGAGAAATTGCCACTGATATGATGTTGTATAGCACAAATACATGCAGCTGGCAGGAAAGGCATTTAGTCCCATGGTGTTCAAATAGGCAGACATACATCATCAGTGTGGAATGTGTACAAACAATGCTAGGATGGGTTAGTTGTATAAGTTGTATATACCCCTGTGGTGTCCCCCAAACTGATAGTGGTAGTGGACAAATATGCTGTTCAGGAAGTACCAGAATCTGGCACATATCACTGTGCAGGCAGGAGTACTATGGGTAAGACACAGGAGTCAGTGATATATTATGATGATATGGACAGCAGGGTGGACAAAAGTTAAGTCTGCAGGTGTGTCACACAGAACAATGTCTAAGTAGCATATGATGTGTCTGATGAGGACATATCACAGTATGACAAAGGGAAGGGGAAGTAGAACCTGTAGGATTAAAAAGGAGCTACACGTGCATTCCTGGACATGCAGATGGGACATGGATACTGCAAAGCATGTGTGTGTGCTATACTAACATATATAAACAGTACATTGTCTCTTGTCAACTGTTTGACAAGAAAGGCATTTAAGATGAGGTAAGCCCCCTGTCCAGTTACACAAAAAAGAAAGGAACAGGTAGTATAATGGCATATAAGGGCAGTAAGAAAAGACAGTTTTTTCTGTATGGGTGCAGATATGTGTGCCATTTGAATTTTGCTATCAGCTGTGAAGATTGGTCATCTCAAGCAGAAGTGTGCATGTGTGTATGGGTGGAAGTCAGTTAGGTAATTATGGAAAGTGAATGGCAGGTTGCAGATAAAAATGTTATCACACCAAAACATGGGTGTGCCATATCATGCAGATCCATATATGCTAGGATAGCAGTCATCACCATACACAGAAGTACGATGTGTCTGCAAAACACAATGCTGGTGGAATATGTGTGGGCAACATAATAGTGGAAGAATATACAGTCTGTATGCCATGTCACTGTATGGGACTATGCCAAATATAGTGTATGCTACCAAGGTATGGCAGATATGTAACCCAAATGCATGTGTGTAGTGCAGTATATATACCCTACAGAAAAGGGAGCACAGCAATGATACATAAAAGCTGCACAGTTTCAAGTTACACAGCATGTATAGAAAGGCCTATGGAATCAAATAAACGTTATCCCATACATATACACAATGGACTGTGGGTGGCATAACAGTCATCACTTTATTGGAAAAGGCTCACCCAGACTCTGCCACAGTTTGCTGTGAGGGAAAGGTTAGTTTGCTTTTTATTTCTTGTATTTTGTATTACTTTATTGCCTTTTTCTATTTTGTATACTGTTATTTGTTTTCTTTAAACTGTGTTTTACTTGTATTCTGCTTTTAATTGCATATTAAAACTTGAAAAGAGACCACAGCTTTGTCTCTTGGGAGTCAGACAGAAATTAGAACAGGTCAATTAAAGAGTCACACATAAGTTAGAACAGCTCAGGTAAGGTTAGTCATCTGTGAACTGAGGGGGTGAAGCTAGGAACTACACCTTCTATTTCAGGGGTAAAATAAAACATTTCAGAGCTTTACTGGAAAGGCTCACCCAGACTCTGCCACAGCTTGTTGTGAGGGAAACATTAGTTTGATTTTTATTTCTTGTATTTTGTATTACTTTATTGCCTTTTTATATTTAGTATACTGTGATTTGTTTTCCTTTCACTGTGTTTTACTTGTAATTTGCTTTCAACTGCATATTAAAACTTGAAGCGAGACCACAGCCCTGTCTCTTGTGACTCAGACAAAATTTTTTCTCACCGTTCCACCCTGTTACCTTTGTGTTCTTAAACACCACTGTCTTTCTAGTTGCCTGCCCCTTATGTTAATTTGACCATATATCTCATTCCCTCTTTCCTTTCACTGGCTGGTGTGAGTAAACACAAAATTATCATTTTGTAAAATCAGTCCCCTTCAACTATTTAAATTTATTGGCCACCCTACTGTATTCCATAGTACCAGAATACAAAAATGCTCACCCACTTTCAATCTATCTTACTCTTTTAAAAATAGTGTCTCTCTCCCTGCTAAAACTTAAATTTTAGACAGCTAAAACTTAAGTTACCCACTTTCATATCTAATTGCTTAGTGCACACTGCGGTGTTTAGGATAAACCATTTTTTTCATCTTAGCTTTAAACATTTATTGCAAGACCACCATTTATTGGAGAGCCCACATTCTGCCACTCAGAAGTAATTTCATGATTAGTGCTTCTGGTGAGAGAGGGAGTGCAGTTATATTACTTCCTGGAGACTGCTGATCACCAGAAAGCCTAATAACTGTTTTTTAGGTGACAGCTTGAAATCTGTGCTTATATTCTGATCCTGGTGACAGAAGGAGCAGAGTGCATTGATTCCTGACTGTTTCTGGTTGGAGAGTGAGTGTCTGTGCTTATCATACCTGATTGGTCTGGTTGCTATTCAAGGCATCGAAAAGAAAAAGGCTACACGCCTACAGACCCTTGCATCATTTGGGGCACGACTGTGGATCATTAAACAGGCTGTGGCCTGCCTGCTTCTCTTCTTGGGATTGGTGGAAATATTTTGCTTCTGGTGAAAAAAGATGCAAAGGAGCATTGTATCCCTACAGAGTGAAGCTGTGGCGAGACCAGCATTAGTAGTAGCCAGGCAATAGCCATCCATGCAACACCCCTCTTTTCATCATTCCTGACAATCTAATTCTTTGTTTTCATTAAGTACTGCTTGATTTGTTTCTAACTTCAGAATATTTGCCTAAATACTTCTCCCTAAATTTTCAGGGTCTATGTATTAGTTTCCCCTCAAGTGATTGGCAGTGCTCTATAGAGGCTCAGACACCACGAGTGACATTTTTCCTGTAAAAGCACAATTGAGATTTTTTCCAATACCTAGTTGCACACAGGACAACTAGTTTGCAGTGACATGCACTGTCCACATAGTTGCAAACTGGTTGCTCCTGACAGGGATTGATATTCTCACTCCAACTGTCTGATCAATAAAAAAAGGGTCTATTGCCATGGATATGAACTTTCCTACTGTCTTCGTTACTGGCATGGTGGATATGATCATCCTAAGGCAATGTAGAAATTGCCACATGTTTACTGACATCCAGTTAATTCTCCAACAAACTGATATGGTAAGTGAGAGATGTATTTACACAATGTCATCGGAGGCAAAGCTCTCACATAAAAGAACTCCTAATGTCAATAAAGTTGTCAGTAAGACACACTCTGCACAATCACGCACAAGTCAAAGCAGACATATAGACCCACATTTGCTGAGGCACTTACATGTAATTTTCCAAAACCAGAAAAACATCCTAGATGAAGTACACATAACAAATACCTCAGCAGCCCCAAATGCACTCTTCCAAAACAAAACCCACATCAACACATAGAGCTATATCTCATGGAACCTCTACCTTTAACCCCATAAGGCAAGTCACCACACAATCCAACATTCTAGTCATTGGAGACTCCATCGTGAGACACACTGATGTCCCTCTCACCAGGGTGAGTAAGGAGAAAGTTGCGGTCAGTTGCTTATCAGGGGCTAGGATCTACCATATTATGCATACACTCAGGTCATTGGACACAATTACCAATATGACTCAATCATAGTCCATGTCGGAGTAAATGACCTGAGACATACCTCCCTAGACTATATGAAGAGAGACATCATAGAGCTCTCGGAATATGTGTCTTAGGCTGGTATGAGCCTAGCATTGAGGAGCATTTTACCTTCTCCAAGGATGATGCCACAATATGAACAAAAGATGATTGACTTTAATAACTGGCTTAGTTTCTGGTGTCATTCCAAGGGGATGCAATATTTGTCAGCATGGAAGGGGATGGTCAACAGACCATGCTGCTTTGCCAGGGATGATCTGCACCTCTCCCTTCTAGGCTTTCAAATATTGGCTAAAACATTGTCTTCCCCTATAGTGCCTTTTTAGACAATGCCAAACTGAAAGTACTTCCGACATAGCAAATCAAAACCAAGAAAATCTAAAGGTATTACTACTCAATGCTAGGAGACTAAACAAAAAACTGCACTGCCTAGATTAAGCTCTCTTTACCCTAGAGAATGCTGATGTCTGTACAGTCACTAAGACATGGTTTAAAGCCATGGAGAGCACACCAACAGTGCAAGGTTCTAATGCCTTCTACACATTTAGGCCAGCTACTTCACATGCAGGGACTAAAGGTGGAGGTGTCTCTATTTACATAAAAAATAAATATACTTCAAGGGTGGTCAAACAAGAAATTGCACTTGAGCTGCTCCATGTTCAAATCATAGGTAAAATCCAATACCACTTCCTTGCAAGCTATAGCTCCCCTTCTATGACCCAAGACACATATACCATGTATTTAAACTTATTAGAAACCCAATACCATATTCATGTGTGACTTTAATTACTCCACTATTAACTGGGAATCCTATACGACACCAAACATACATGCACAGAGATTCCTGGATTTTTTAAACAAAAAGTCCCTGGACCAGATAGTCAATACACCAGCCAGGGGTGCAATCATACTGGATCTGGTCCTCATTAATATGGGAAACTGCTGCATAACCCCTACTGTAAAGCCTACCCTGCTAAGGTCAGACCACAAAATGGTCTCATTTGAAGTAAAAATAAAACCTAGACCCCCCCCCCCAGCTAAACCTAGAATATTCAGGAACTATTCTAAGGATAATATCCTGCTATTAAGTGAGAATCTGGCAAAATTTCAAGCCCCCATAAACCCTAAGAGTACTTCTGCCTATGTAGAACTGCTCTCAGAAACCCTGTATAAGCATGTTAATAGCTGCACAGAGGCAGCTGTACCCACTAGGAAGAAGTACCGAACTAACTCAAAAATCAAGCCACCCTGGTGGAATCACAAAATAAATTGGCAGTATAACAGGAGAAAGAAAATCATGGCAAAAATTAGGAGGTGCAGTACCCAGCAGGATAAAACACTCAAACTAAACTAACAACTCAGAGGACAAGTAAAGTCTACCAAAGCCAAATTTGAGGTAAGTTTGGCCTCCCAGGCCAACGACAACCAGAAAGCATTCTTTAGCTATGTCCGCATCCTCAAAGGCAGTACATCATTGTATGCAGAGCTCATTGTAAATGGAGCCATCCATACTGAGCCAGAAGTTATAGCAAACCTCCTGGCTGATAAATTCAGCACCAACACTGACCATCTCTCCCTCTAAACCTTCCCTCAGGAAATATCATAAGATAGAACACCCCCTACTATCACTAGGGAACCGGTCTTTAATGCTCTCTCTAAGACCAAGAACACTACATCAATGGGCCCAGACAATATCCCAGGATGCCTTCTAAATAGCATGAAACATGACCTAGCAAGGCATCTGGAATTACTATTTAATTGTAGACTCCAATCAGGCTTTGTGCCTCATGAATGGAGAAAGGCAACAGTCAGTCCTCTGCACAAAGGTGGGCCATCTACAGACCCTGGAAACTACAGACCCATAAGTCTCACTAGTCGTATATGTACCGCCATGGAAAGAATTATCATGGAGATGATCAATAGTGATATATAAACCTCCAGACACTGGACCCAAACCAGATTGGTTTCGTCAAGTGCTGATCATGCCTACTCAACCTGGTGGACTTCTTTGAGAAAGTCACCAAAGCAATGGATGAGGGCAAAATGTCTCACACTGCCTCCTTTGACCTGGCTAAGGCATTTGACACAGTACCCCACCCAGAGATTGTTGACAAACTCAAGAGGTTAGGTAGAAACCCATATGTGACCTGGTCGATAGCCAATTGGCTGACAGACAGGACCCAGGAAGTTAGAAATGGAGAGTCCACCTCTACAAAGAGCCAGTCACAAGTGGAGTACCTCAGGGATCAGTCATTGGACTGCTCCTTTTTGCATTTAATTCTCAGAAGTCAAGGCCAATGTCAGTGGTCTCTGTCTGACTAAATTTGCAGATGATTGCAAATTAGGAGCTGTAATTGAATCTTACACTGACACAAAAGGGTCTCCAGGAGGGGCTGACACCAACAAACAACTGGTGTCAGAGCCATGGACTAAAACTAAATGCCAAGAAATGCAAAATAGTATCTTTTGGGAAGTCATACATACCTGGTAACTGTCATATTAACAACCACCCCTTAGAGTTGACCCAGTAGTCAGCAGTGGCAGCTGGTGACTTCAAATCAAAGGGGGGCTGCAGGAGACAGGTGAATGGGTGGGGTCAATGGGAAGGGGTGTGGCCAACTAGAAAGGTGAGGAGCTATGCTCAAAACCACAAAAACTGTAACTTTAATTAAATATGCTCACTGGCTGCCAAACCATCATTATGAGAGTCCAATCAAGACAAAATGAAGTATAGAATAAAAAAAAATATTTCAGTGCATTGGCTGCATGACAGCTTACTTAATAGCTAGATGGAAACAAAAAGGTTGTGAGGCATGAAAAAATAAATTACTTTTTAAATACATTACTGGAATGCCAGTCAAAATCAAGTATAAGAAAAACAAACAGCACTAAACTCAAACCACTTCTCCTTGCACTGCAGTTCTAATTATAATTTATATTCAGCTTTATTAAAGTACCAAGTAACATGCTGAAAGTAGCAATCTCTGTGATACCCCCACTTGTAAAAATGTTTTTTATCCAAAAAAGACCTGCTGCCTGACAACTATCTACTTATTTCATGGGGAAAACATGATCAAAGTAAAAAATGAAAAGCAAACAAAACAAGCTCAAGATACATTGCTTAAAGGATTACTGTACAGGTAATGGACTACACATGATAGATTGACATTCTGTTTGGTTTACAGGTAAAGCCTACAAAGATGACTGCAAGTCCGCAACAAATGTAATGAGCTTCTTAAAATAATGTAATCCTGTCCTTTATTACAAATACTGTCTTATGCAATTCAATACCTAAGGCTTATACATTATCTAGTTATGTAAGTATTCTCTGCATGGCAACAACAGAAAGGCTTTCAATGTTGGCAGTTCTTTAACAGTATGCTTATTAAAGCTTACTTGCATCTTACAATCTCAGACAGGCTTATCTGATGGTCATTAAAGCATTGCTACTTAAACACAGAGCAACAGGCACTTTCTGAGTAATAATAAGCATAAATCAACAGTATATAAATATGACAGAAACCAGAACTTTCTGCAAAATCAAGGACAGAATAAAAGTGGCACTTGTGTCTACCTTGGATGGGGGGATACTCTGCACATTTATACTGCATAACTGCTCCTTGCCTTGCTTGGACACATCCAGAGTCATTACATGGGGGAGTGGGGTGCAACAAGTATGTCACAATTTGAAATGTCTCTGGCTGACTGTGATGGCCCTGACACATTTGTCATACCTCTCAACCTCAGAACAAGAAATATGGACAGAGCCATACATAGAAGTGGGACAAAGGCCCAAAAATGAGGACAGTTTTTAAATATTGCTCTTATAAACTTAGAAAGATAATAGAATAGTAGGTTTTGCAGTAGTATGAATTTTCTGAAAGGTATGAAATCTGAAACTCAAATGTCTGTCATTATTTTCTAACTTCAGTCTTTAATGATTTGCCACTAATTTGCCAAAAAAACCCACAATTTTATTAAAAATGGACCAAAAATGTGATGCAAAAATATAAAATTGCCACACGATACAGCTGCGAACCTGTCAAAGAAGGGACACTTTTTTAATATTAGTACTGCTAACTTGAGCAGCTGACAAAATAAAAGAATATACATGCATTTCTGAAATAAAAGTAGTCTATAACTCTGATTATTACAGTTATTTATTAATTGTAAACCCTCCACTGTTTCTTCCAAAATTGCCATCTTGCAGCGGGATTATTAGGGGAAGAGCTACATTTTGAGCCAAAATCGGGGACAGTTGAGAGGTTTGGATATGCCTAATTCTATAAAGCAATTTATTTGCACGTACCTCTCAACCTGTTAATGCAGGAAATCTAGACAAGGCCAAATATACTGGGGGAACATATAAACAGTACTATAAATTGTTGTATAAACTGAGACAATTGATAGAATAACAGGTCTTGCTTTGGCATGCATTTTTCTGAAGGTTATAAAGTCTGAAACTCAGTGTCTGTCATTATTTAGTGACTTAATTTCTAAATTATTTGCCAGAAAACCACACATTTTATGAGGAACAAACCAAAAATAAGAAGCAAAAATCTATTTATTCTGTGAAAATCTGGACAGTTGAGAGGTATATTTCATCTGGGGCTGTCTTTGAGTTTGCCGCCCTTCCCCCTCACAAAATCATGGTCGAATGGAGCCTCCCCCCTGCAGCCATTCCAATGAACCATTACTTGGCTATTTCACCCCATTTACCATAAACACTAATGTGCATACTGCTTACTTCTACGATGATTTGGACTTCATTTGAAAGTTTTATTTTGCATTTTGCAGCACAAACACTAAGACATCTGCAAAATAAAGCAATGCAATCTCACAATGAAAACAGACAGCATTAAAACTTCTCTGCCCTTGAAACTCACATTCACTGAAACAGCATTGAAACCCACATTCAAAGAAAATACATTTTGCAAGTGGCAGATAAAGATGAATTTTGGGCTGTTAGGCCCCTTGGACACGAAACATACATGTGGTCTTTGATATACCTTCCTGATTGTATTAAATTATATTCCTTGTACAATATAGTACAGTTGTTAGAGGGTGTTTGAAATTTGTTTTGAACATTTTCCCAGTAAACAATGAAACAAAATGCATGCACCAATAATGACAAAATTGCACAATTCAGAACATTTTTCCAGTAAACAATGAAACAAAATGCATGCACCAATAATGACAAAACTGCCCAATTCAGAACATTTCTATCATAAAAGTCTACTCAAACTTCAACAGTCCACCAGTATCAGTAAATATGCACAATCTCTGAAGAAGTAAAAGTCATATAAATAATTCCACATTAAAGAAATCTGTAACTAATGAAGAGGTTGCTGCTAGCAAACAACTTTGTATTTCATTGTTTCATCTACAAATAAAGTGCCTGTTGCCCTTGGGGAATAAATTGCCTAAGTTGCATTAAAATAAACGATAAGCTAGTAATATTGCAATAGGGAATGGATGGAAAACTGATAACAGGTTCATAGTTACTAGGTATCTTCACCAAAAAAGGACTGCAGCATCCACCCCCTTTACAATACAGTACAGTATCAGCAATGCATCTACCGACTGTGGGAGTAGAACCCACAGCCTTCTCCATCAAAAGCAAGTTCACTACCTATTGTGCTATTAACAACACAAGCAGACTTGGCATAAGCAGCACTAAACTTTTGTTCCCCTGCAGCTCTCAGCATCTTGTAAAATCTACTTGACACTCAGCTGCATCTCTGAATTTTGCAGCACAAGAAATCTGGAAAAATCCAAAATTTAGGGGGGCAGGGCAAAAGACCAAAATACGGACACATTTTAAACATTGCTTGTATAATGTTGGAAAGTTGTTAGAATAAAATGCTGTGCTGCCATCATACATTTTACTACCAAGTATTGAACCCAGGACCCCGTGCAAAACAGTCAGAGCAACATACCACTATGCCAAATCACCTGTTTTATGAAAGAAAGGAAGACTGAAACTTAAATGGCTGCCATTTAGTGAATTCAGTTCTCACCATAGCTGTCAAAATCTTAGCACAAAACACCTGAACAAAGCCAATAATGGAGGAATACAGCCCCCAAACATATTCAGTGAATTCAGTTATCATCATAGCTCTCAACCTTGGCACAAAAAAACCTGGATTAAGCCAATAATGGGGGAATAGAGTCCAAAAAAATAGGGACAACTATCCATTGAGGACACCACAGCAAACACACACAAACAGAGGGAGGACATGCAGACTCCACACAGAAGGCACCCCAGTGAAGAACCAAACCAGACAACCTGCAGCTATTAGGCAACAATGCTACCACTGCACTACTGGCTGTGTTAAGTAACAAAAATACAGAAACCACAGATGTTATGAGGAACAGAACAGAACAAGTATGAGGCAAAAATCTGCACGTTTTACAAATGATGGTGGATAGGGAATTCAGGCTCTTGCCAGTTGGGTCCCAAGGTACAGGGGTCAAGCCTTATTCTCTACCCACCACCATGTACCAACTGGGGCATTACATACACACACACACACACACACACACACACACACACACACACACACACACACACACACACACACACACACACACACACACGCACATTACCTTCTGATCCTCTGTAGCAGCCTGCCTGATTCTGTCCTCTGCAAGCTAGGTCCTCTGTAGCAGCCTGATCACCTCCATAACAGCCCTCACAGGCTGTTCTGGGTTTCCCCATGAGATGTGAGTAGAATGGAGCCTCCAGCCTGCTGGCTATGCAGTCTGGTGTGCTTCCAGTCTCTGCGATTGCCACCGCACAGACCTCTCGGCTGGTAGGGCAGAGTTCCCTTCCTTCCCTATCCAGACTGCCTAACTGAGCAGTCTGGAGTTCAGGAAGTAAGCATGCATGCGTGCATGGAGTTCTGGACTGCCTAACACAGCAGTCAGGAACTTAGCATGCATGCGTGAGTTCCGTGACTCTCATGAATTTTTATTTTTTTTATTTTCATTTTCTACAGTGGGGCAGTGGGGAGACACAATTATTTTTCTTTTTAAGGGTGGGGAGGCTGCAGTTCTGCAGTTCTATAGCACGAGCCGCCCCTGGTAGTCAGGGACTTAGGGACACACATAGATAGTAATTTAGCCTTTGATCATCACATGTCTACAGTGGTGAGGAAATCATTGTATGTTCTCCAACTTATAAACAAAGGTATGGCATCTAAGTCCAAAGAAGCCATTGTTCCACTGTATTTGGCATTCATCAGACTTATCATTGAGTACAATGCCCCCTTTGGTATGTACCTAATCAGGCATATCCAACAATTGGAACATCCACAGAGGTTCCTCACTAAACAAATACAGGGTATAAGTAATATGTCCTATGTAGACTACCTCAAGGCCCTATCCCTGTATTCTGTCTCCTACAGGCTTTTGAGGGGAGATCTATGCTTGGCATACAGGGCATTGTCAGACCCCACTCTGATGGACCTCTTGCATATCTACAAAAAACAGCACCAGAATTACCCCTTCTAAAGACTTAAACCTTGCCTGTGATATAAATAGGACCTGCTGGAGAGACAGATATGTATCCCAGAGACTACACCATCTATGGAACAGGCTCCCTATCTATGTGAAGCAGAGTTCCTTCCTAAGCCAATTCAAGTGCAACTTGGACAATTAGATGGGAGACCGGAAATTCATCCATGGCTGGGCACCTATGTCTCTAATGGACATAGGTGACCTGTAAATGGTTCATCTCACAGGCCCATGCTAACACTTATCAAGGGTATCAGAACTTGTCAGAGATTTGGAATGCATGGCTAGGCTTAAAAGTGCCCTTGTGGTTGTTAGCCTAGTAAACACCTATGTACCAATGAACAAGCTGAGGATGACATGCAGGCACACTGAAATGAGACCGTATGAAGCATGCACTAACATATCTGAGGGCGCCCATGTCAACTGACTACATCACATGTTTGGGCAAGCTTGCTATGGGAGTAAAGGTCATGTACCTGTTGTAGGACTGCAGTGTTAGTGTTGACTTCTGTAATGTAAGATGACACTGTGAATGACCCAGGGCTTTTATTTTATTTATTTACTTTGTTTGCTTACCAGGATAGTACACTGATCAAAATAGACCACTTGTAGTTGCAACCCAGACAAAGAAATTCACACACACAAATATGAATAATAGAGAACAAATTCACATGTGGAGTAATCACAAAAGGTAGAGAATCCCACAGACAACTGAAATAATGAGAAAAAAATGATTAACAGAGCAGAAAAAGAATGATGGATTAATTATTGTAATAAATATGGAAGTGAAGCAGCAGGTGAGAACAAAGTTCCTCGATGGTTGCTGGGCATTGGTGGATATCCATAGTCAGTCTGGGTAATGGTGTTAAGAACAGAAGTAGCACTGCTTGGAGGTTGTTTTGTGCATGGGAAACTGTACTGACAGCTATTAATGGAACATACATGTCAACTCAATATGCTCTGGCTAAGTGTAAGGGAGAAAAGTCAGGTCACGGCACCTATGACGTGCAATAATGTTAGTTTGCACAGATTGCAATTAGGTCTGCTTTAGACAGAGTGTAATGTTTACTGTCCTTTCAACATGCAATGACATGGAGGCCATGACCATAGCATGGCCATATTCTTGACCATCATGCAGTACATGCAGTCAGTGTGCAATATGTTCATTGGCCTACAGAAAGACATGCTGTTGTCTGTAGCTACACTGTTGTGTCCACATATGGGACTCTAACAGCAGATATGCACCCTCAGATAAATGTCCATGTAAGTGTACCATGTGTGCATGTGCACACCTGCTGGCAGCAGATGTCTGTCATCTCAGCATACCACTACTGGCTGCACTACCTTTTGGGGAACTGTGGCCTTTGTTTCTGTTGTCATCCTTACCTGACAGGCTACTTTGTAATTTAAATGCTAAGTTGACTTGAGACTGCATTCTGTCTAGGTACTATGTCCAGTGTAGTCCTGGACACTTCATTCCCAAGTAGTGTGGCATGTGTGTCACAGGATGTGCTTTGTCAGTCAACCACATCATCCCATACAGCAAGGTCATTAGAAGAGGAGAAGGACAGGATCCCACCAGGAGGAGCTGAAATGTGAGAAAATGGAAAGAATCACAAATATGATGCAACAGGGTTATGCAGGGATATAGGAAACTCCTCTGTGTCTGAGAGAGGTGTCAGTGGTGGCTAGCATCAGATGCATTCCTGGTACTGTTGAAGATGATGGGTACATTATGCAGAATGATCCATCATATCCATGCAATGATGACAGCATGCCTGTGTGCTTCTCTCATATCCAGCAAAAACATTCACCCAGTGAATGATGTCCTCCCAGACCTGATATTACCAAAGTCTGTCATCACTAGACCCAACAAGTGTACACGGTCTAGGAGGATTTCATTCTCCCAGATGGAGAAGTTGTCATGCCTGTGTTAGGGAAGGACACATGTGAAGCACAAATAATACACATAGATTTGAGCAGCAACTGTGACAGTGTAACAGCAAAAGTGACCATGATGTACAGGTAATGGACAACTCAAGCTACCACATACACCCTTTACCATTACTAAAGCTGTTCATTGTGCAGATACATAGCATCCACACATGGACACATACTATGGTGATATTTGATGATGGTGTGTGGGGTGAGCAGATGCTGGGTATGAAAGACAAGTATATTACACAGTACATTACATATAAACACAATAAACAACACCTGTTAAAAGTGGTATTTTGTAATAATACCAAAGAAAGTACCACACTATTCATACAGTAGTATAATAACTGCTGATTACCTGGTTACATTTCAGGGCTGTTTGCAACAACTGAATCATTGTAACATGTCTTATGATTTAATGGGCACATACCTTGAGGGTGCAGGTGTACATTTCACAAAGCAGCAAGTTCATAACTGTCAGTTACAGGAACTGTAAAAGGATATATGAACAGTAAGTAGTATATTCCTAGGACAACAAGTATATATCACAGACTATGAAATACTATCAGCTAATTTGATGTAGGGTATGTGCAGAAGACTGTTCAGACAAGCACCCATGTGCATACATACCACAATGCCACTGTGTAGAACAAACATACATTATTGTGGCGAAAGAGAAACGCATATAGCCTACACAACTATGTGTTGGGAAGCCAGTTGAATATGCATGCTATCATTACCATAGCTACCATAGCTGCTGTCACAGTACAATTTGTATGTAAAGATAGGAAACCTATCAGAAAGAGTTTGAAGATGCCCCATGGACACTGAAACAGTTGTACATGTCATGTTAATAAAGTTTATCTACAAATGTCTGTGCAGTGTTATATTGAGAACCGCACAGTGACAGTGCAAAATACATTTGAGGGCAGCAAATCCATCAGAAACTTTTTTATGGATGTCAGCTGATACTGAAACCGTAGAATATGTGGTCAAAGTCAGAAGGTATACTAATACAAAAATAGATAAACAGATTACACATTACAGTAGTATAACATAGAACACACAGGTAGACACCAGGATGGAAGCATCAGCAGTTTAGTAGGAATGACAAAGCTGCAAAAACTTAGCAACTTTTAGAAATTTCAGGAGGTGCATCATGATAGATAAAAACTCATCCCTGGATGTGCGGGCTGTGCAAGCTTCAGAAATGTACTTGGGGTAAGTGGTCAAGGCAGAGCAGAAGAGCTGCTCAAGGTATATTCTAATGGCTGTATAAGCAGATTGCAATGAGCAACAGTACTAAAATGAGGGGGATCCATTTATGCAAATGAGTTAAACAAGTAGGTGAGTGATTCAGAAACGTATAAAGACTGACTCACGGTGCTGTAACACTACTGGTAATGAAGACAACCAGATATTTATGTTCATGAAGGGGAATCATGGCAATATTATGATTTGCTGCAGCATTAGTTAATGTGTAAATGCAGAAGGTTGCTATTGTCACTATAGGCCAAGGTGGTGCATGCCATCAATCTCTGATGCAGCATGTCATACCATGGCTAACATTTTCTGAACTTCACAATGCTAATATTGTGCTCTGGTACTGTGTCAGCTGGGATACCATATAGTGCATGACGGACATGTTTTGGTCTCATCTACAGTCCAATGACAGTCATGGCTTACCTATCTCAGGAGACACCAAGGTATGTGTGGCCTTATGCATACTAGTTACAGAGACCTTTCAGCAACCAGGTGGGGACACAGTTTGGGTATCCCAGGGTTCCGTCCTGTGAATTCTTCATCAGTTTCTCTATGGCCATGCTGCAGTATGAGGGGAAGCATATGTGGTTTCCATATACCACAAAGGAGGAAGTCAGCATCATGCAGGACTTCCATAATATAGCCTGTTTCTGTGGTACTGGGTCCATTGACTGCATCTACATTGAAACAAAGACACTACCAGGAGACCTGTGAAAAAAGGTTAGCAAACCATAAAGTATATCACTCTATTAATTGTCAGATGGCCTATAATGCACAGCATCTGATTTACAGTGTGTCTGCAGGCCACCCAGGCAGTTAGCACAACTTTCACATATAGCATACGTGTGCATTTACCAAAGGCTTATGATGGATGACTTCCCCAGTTATATTATTGGTGATTCCACATATGCTCTGGAGCCTTGGCTGATGACAACCATTAGAAATCCACAGTAAATGACAGACCAGTGATACAACATATCGCATCACAAACCAGAATCATTGTGGATCATGTGCTTGGGCTGCAAAAGGCATACTTTCTCAGTCTGAATGCATCTGATGATGCCCCAAAATATGACACTGGCACATATGCTAAAATCTTTTCAATGTGTGCAGTGTTACATAGTATGATACTTAGGAGGCATTTAGTCAGGCCAGGCAAATGCTGGAGGAGTATCTCTCAGCACAGTGAACTGTGGAGCCTGAGCCAGAATAGCAGTCAGTTGGGGACACAGCAGCAGGGGATGAAAATACTAGATGGAGAAGATAGCTTTATGCTGGGTCTATATTAGATCAGTGAATGCCTAAAAAAAGCGAATGCTGATTGATCGACCTTATGTAAGCGAAAGCTTACAATCTCGAACTGTCAGATCAGCGATTTTTTTCCCTAGGGAAAAAAAATCGCTCATTCAAAACACATACACACAACGCAAGCACACCAAACAAACAGAAATCCACACACATACACCTAAAATCTGACACCTACCCCTACACTAAACTATGCACACACCACTAACTATCCTCTTACCTTAACCCAAACCCTAAACCTAAGGTCCGTCACTATCACACACTCACCTCACCCGCTCCCTAACCCGCACTCACCTAAACCCGCCCTAACCCTCATGTCCACACAATCGCACACATACCTAACCCGAGCCCTAACCCTAATTCACCTAACCCACCCTAAAACTCACATCCACACAATCGCACACTTACCTGAATCTGACCCGTAACTTTCCACCACAGCACTGAAAATACCGAAGCAACAGAAACGGACAACCAAATTTTTTCCCTAGGAAAAAATTTGGGTTTCTGCTGCTTTGATATTTTGAACATTCACTAAAATAAGGTTGATCAATCAGCGTTCACTTGTTTAAGCATTTGCTGATCTAATATAGACCCCTTTATGCTATGGTACTGGCAAGAAAGTACCAGACGGCACACAGCTTTACCCAAGAGCAAAAGTGCATAATGTCTTTCACGAGAAATCTGTATTTGGTGAACAAACTTAAATTTTCTTTCTGCAGTGTGAGTAGGATGTGCAGCTAAAGAGGACTATTGAGGAATACTGTATAATGGGCCATAAGCAATGATGGTTTGAGTATGAACAGCTATGATGTGTGTGTGTGTGTGTGTGTGTGTGTGTGTGTGTGTGTGTGTGTGTGTGTGTGTGTGTGTGTGTGTGTGTGTGTGTGTGTGTGAGTGTGCAGTGTGCATGTATTCTGGGACATTAGCATCAGCAGTTCAATTGACTTTTAGGTAGCTGCATGGCACAGGCAGGGTAACTTTTATTACACATATGGAAGCACTTCTGTGTAAATGTACTTTAACATTTCTGCATGCCTGTGTGAAGCAGACCTTTCAACACACACAGACTCTGTAGACTTTGCATACATCTAGAAGCACCACTGCAGTCACAATAGATCAACAAGTACCACAACTGCTTTTCATGGCTCAGAGTATATAGGGTCTAGGTTCTGATCCCATAGTAGACACTTTCCTTCCACCCACATGGACCACATACATTGCATCATGGTGGTGGAGTCACGGAGGTTGCCAAGGTCAACTTGCATTCTTCCCATGATGTACATACCTGTTATAGTTAATGATGTGTTTTCCAGGTGTACTGCAGTTACAGCTGAGGTAATATATTTTTCTAGTTATGTAGTATTGCATGAAATTTTGCATTTCTCTCCTTCACCCTTCTTGTAGCTATCATTTCTTCTCATTACATTTCTTTGTGATTTTTTTTTTTATTTCTCTGCATTTATTTTCATTTTTGAACAACAACATTCACAGCACCACCTGCCATGGCCCATCAGCTCCTAGTGACAAGCACCATCTTCCCCATCATGACAGGATTCTGCCAGAACTGCCTGTCAAGCAATACCTGAGGAGGTCTGCCCCTGGTTGGGTTTACTTGTGGGGTCTACTGTGGTTCCCACTTCTGGTTCTCTGGGGTGTGCACACTCCTACACCAGAAGGATCAATCTATCTGTGGTAGTCAGGGAGTTGATGGACCAGTAACTAGATGCCCCAGACAGCCACCTGGAAAATCTATTTTTGTGGCTTGTAGAGTTGCATCACTGACTAACACTGGTACTACCATCAAGGCCATGGCCTGGAAGTGAGGGTGCATAAATGGGATCTGATTTCACACTGGGCCCAAAATTGGCAGGGGGGATAGTGCTGGCTGTATTCACCCTATCACCATTCTGGTGTTCCTATCCCATTTGTGTTTATGCTTGCCTTTGTCTCTTGTCCAGTCCTCCCAACTACCATTGTCCTCCCTCCGCCTGTCTAATGTCTCCTACTTCATTCTGCTTCCCCTTGATCTGTCTGTTAGCACCTTACCTGTTAGTTTTGACTGTCTTCCATGTTTATTTGTGTGCCCCTGCTTTCTACCCTAACCCTCTTGCCTTCTCCCCAACTTATCTTCTTTTTATCTATGTAAAATGGGAGCCTGTACCCAAAACAACCAAAAAGAAAAAGAAAAAAAGAAAAGACGACCCTACCTTTCCCACCACCATCCTGTTCATGTATGTGCTTCCCTCTGCTTTCTTATCCTTTTTTTCAGTTTTTTTGTTATAACTTTCCTACACTCTAATTTCCACCCTTTAATTTGGGCAAAAACGGAGAAAGCCTCCTTGTACTGTCCCTTTAAAGCTTCTAGTCACCTTTGCATCTTGCCACATCTGTGCATACATCATGTGTGCACTGAGCTACATTATGGTGCATGCATCATGCATGCACTGAGCTACATTGTGGTCCATGCATGCATGCTCTAAATTGATCAAATGCTCTTATTGTGCACTGTAACTACTGTTCAGGGGAACATGCTCTCATTATAGCTCCTACTCTGAATGCAAGTGAGACATTAATGAGCTGCTATGGTCATACTACTTTTCCAAAATGTCAATCATTAATGAGATTCAGGTCTTGTCACAGCTAAGGCTTCATGACTGGCTTGGTGAGAGCGCCATGTTTCTGAATCTCAGGGTATATAATCATTTCTTAGATTAATTGACATTTCACTGCTCATTACTATTATTGAAGCAAAACTTGCCCATGCAGTCTCTCTCTTGTATCACCATAGTTTGCAGTCATAGGTTCGTAGGTGTGTACTAGGCTAATGGCCCTGGAGCCTTTACAAGCCTAGCCCATAGGATTACCTTTGCATTGTGCCACCTGATCTTACTTCCCAGTGCCTGTGTCTATTATAGGGTAAATTTTCTATTTCCCATCCACTCATCAAGATTTCTCTTGAAGAAGGCCAGTAAGGTGCTCTGTTTGACATGTATGGGAAGTCTATTCCATAGCATGAGCAGCCTCTGGGTTATGAACCTGTCCCTCCAGCATGTTCTGTTGATTGTGATAATGAGGTTCAGGTCTATGGAACATGTGGTGTGGAGGGATTGGGATTTCTTTAGATGTAGCATTTCTAACAAAGCTGGGTCAGACATGGCTTTGTAAGTCAGGCAGAGATTGCCTCTAAGTAGGCGATATGAGACAGACAATAGTTGGAGTTTTTTTAGTCTGTCCATACAGGACAAATATTTAAGGCCTAGGATCCTCTTTGTGAGGTACTTTTGTGGCCTCTCCAGTTGCTGCAGGTGTCTTGTTAGGTACATGCCAAATGGAGCATTGCACTTGATGACTGGCCTAATGAGGGAAGAGTAGAGGGAGACAATGACCTCTTTCTCCCTGGATGCAAAACCCTTAGTAATGAGTTGCGCCACATAGAAGAACTTTCTGACCACAGTGGCAATGTAGTGGTCAAAAGAGAGGTTGCTGTCAACCTGTGTTCTCAGATCTCTTATAATGCCTTCTGTGTTCAGTGGACTACCATCAATGTGGTAATTCATGGGAAATGGGTTTTCCCAAAGGGGATGACGACACATATTTTTGGCATTGAGCTTAAAGCCATGGTTCTGACACCAGTCATTGGTCTCAGTGAGGCCTTTCTGTAGGATATCAACATCACTTGGGGAGTTAATAATGGCTCCCAACTTGCAATCATGTGCGGACTTTGTCAGCCAGAGTCCCTTTGTGTTGGCCTGGACTTCTGAGAAGTAGATACCAAACAGGAGAGGACCCAGGACTAATCCCTGTGGGACTTCATTCCTGACTGGTCGGCAGTCTGACTTGGAGTCATCTACTTTCACACTGTGGGTTCTATCTGTGACCCGGTTTACAACCCACCTAGTGATAGAGGGGTTGATGCCTAGCTTAGTGAGTTTTTCTATGATTCCTGAGTGGGGAATGGTATCAAAGGCCTTGGCCAGATCAAGGCAGGCTGTATGAACCATCTTGCCTTCATCCACAGCTCTGGTGACTGACTCAAAGAAGTCAACCAAGTTGAGCAGGCATGATCGACCCTTCAGAAAACCAAACTGTGTGGGATCCAGAGTTTGGAGATTTCCTATACCCTTGTTTATTAGGTCCACGATGATGCATTCCATAGCTTTGTATATCAGACTTGTCTGGTTAATGCATCGACAGTTCCCTGGATCTGTAGTCGCTCCTACTTTGTGGAGAGGGATGACTGTAGCAGTGTGCCATTCAGTAGGGACAAAGCCTGAAGTGAGGCTGTGACTGAACAGGGCACAGGGGTGAGAGGTGCCAGTTCACTCTGTAGTTCATGTAGAACACAGCTAGGGATATTGTCAAGTTCCATAGAAGCTGTATTCTTGGCCTTGGACAGTGCTGTTTTAACCTGTGCAGCAGTAATACTGGGTGCCTGGCAATCTACTGGTATTGTAATTGGTCCTTTGGGAGGGAGAGGTAAAGTTTGTACTGAATCTGTCGGCCAGTATATTGGAAATATCTGTTGGCTCAATATAGAAGGTACCATTGTGCAGTAGCTCAGAGCAAATCTGGATATTGCCTTGGAGATTCTTTACATAGCTATAGAAGGCCTTGTGGCTGTCTTTACTATTTGCTGCAATTCTGTTTTCATAGATGGCTTTTGAGGATTTGATGAGGGATCTCAACTTTTTGTTGAGGCTGATAAGGGAGTTTTTCTAGTTTTGGGACTTCACCTTATTCCTCATCAGTTTCCTCCTTCTGTTGTAAAGTTTGTTTATGGCAGGGGACCACCAGATTGGCTTCCTTTTTTTGGAGGAGAGTGTCTTGGTTCTATTGAGTACGGTGAGATCCATGCATTTGTGTACATGTTCATACAGTGCATTGGTGTATGATTCAGTGGTCATGCAACTATTCTCCATTTGCATGGGTGCTGTGTAGTTAGCCACCACTGTTTTTTTGAGCCCAAAGTTAGCTTTGAAGTTTTTCATGGTGGTTACCTTTGTGGGGGGGGGGGGTGGATTTCCAAGGTGATTAGTCTGTGGTCGGATATAACCAGGGAGGAGTTGACTACTGGTGTAGAGCAACGGTCTCTCATGTTAGTAATGACCAGGTCAAGGATGTTTCTACCCCTAGTGGGGGTAAGAATGAGCTAGTCCAGTTAATTGGAATTAATGAATTCCAGGAAACATTGGGCAAGTGTATTGGTACATGAGTAGTTTTCTCAGTTAATGAAGGAGTAGTTGAAGTCACCCAGTATGAGAGTGTTAGGTTGGACCCTAATATTCTCCAGCATGCTTAGGAATGTAGAGTGTGAGTCTTGGGACATGGTGGAGGACCAATAACAGGCTACAACCTGAATCGCTGTCTTACCCAATGTTAGCTGCACCTGAAGTATCGCTGTTGCGTTATGTTGGGCTACCAGTCTGGAGGTGTGTGCATCCTGTCTGAATATGAAAACACCACTGCCTTTGCAGTTTCAGTCCACATTCTGGGCCAAAAGGTGTGGAATGAGTTATAGACTGGTAGTGCAGGGGTGCTTTCTGCTGCCTTGAACGAGGTTTCTGTTACAGCACAAATGTTGATGTTCTCCATTTTAAGAAGTGCTTCGAGCGAGTGCATTTTGAGATTTAGACTTCTAGTGTTGGCAGCATGACCCTCAGATTGCATTTGTTTGTAGTTGTTATGGTGGTAATTTGGTCTTTGGAACACTGCCTAAAAAAGGCACTATAGGGGTGGCAAGAGCCTTGGCCAGTATCCGGAAGCCCAGGGATGACAGATGCAGGCCATCAGGCCAATAGTCACCCCTATTTAGTATGCTAATAATCAACAAACATTTAATCAAAGGGTGTCATTAAAAGTGCTTTTGTTTTTTATTTAAAATTGCACTTGTATCCATTGATCTTTAATTTTTTATGACCTTTGTCTCTTCTGATGCTCCGTAACATTTTTTTTCTTATGTGCCAAAATTCTAAGGTGACCAAAGAGAAAACAGATTGCTTTCATATAATATATGATACTAACTCTCCATAATTCTGTAGCAGACATTTTGTATGGACAGTGTCTAAGTTTGGTTCATAATTTAAGTAATCGCTGTTGTGAGCCAGACTATTCCTTTCAATGACGCTCTAGCAGCTTCCATAACCACTGATTTGTGTAAGGGTGCACCCTTCTTCTTCCACACACTTTTTATTCACTACCATTTTTCTGTTGGTTTGCATCAGTGTGAGTAACATCTTTCTCACTACAGTGTTCTGCTCCATACATTATTACTATACTAATTAAACATCTTTAACCACTGCTACTGTAGACTAGTAACCAGCTTAACCACTACTACTGTAGACAAGTAAACATCTTTAACCACTACTACTACTGTAGACTAGTAAACATCTTTAACCAGGTCCCCTTAATATTTTCGAACTTTCAAAAGTTAGAATTTCATATGGCCGAGACCATATGATCAAACTTTTGAAAGATCGAGTGGTTATAATGGAGATCTCCGTACAGAGTGGAACAGGAAGATTTCCCTTTTCTACACTGTTGTGCGATTTCAGAGTTGGTATATATATATATATATATATATATATATATATATATATATATATATATATATATATATATACATACATACCAGGGGGTGTGGGGGTGCAGGGGGACTTCCCCCCCTGCTTAAACCGTTCAGGTAATAATTTTTTTTTTTTTTACATTTTTTATGTGATGTTTGAACTTTCAAAAGTTTGATCATATGGTCTCAGCCATATGAAATTTGAACTTTTGAAAGTTCGATCATCTGAAGTAGACCCCTTTAACCACTACTACTGCAGACTAGCACTACTGTACACCAACAAATACCAATGACAAGAGATATACACCCATTGAATTCAACAGAATTGTTAAGGAATGATGTAGAAAAAATGCACAAGCTTTCATGAAAAACTATTGCAGTTACATGAGTACATGCTCATTTTGGTTAGGAACACTTTGCTTATTACATTCTGGCTTTAGTAGAGCATCCATGTTGTAGCTTGCTAGCACCCAAAAGATATGACCCAATTTGAAGGCCTATTGACAAGTTTGTGTTGAATTTTCAGTGTTACATATAGGACCTCCCATATGATGGATATGGATGTCACTGCATATTCCTGTCTCAGAGAAAGTAAAGCCGACAACTGTGAAAATAATCAAGGGTGAACTGTACAATAGATGGCAGAATAGCTCATCAGATGGGGGTCTGTATAGTCATGATGCTAATTTTGGAAAAATAACATGATGCTCCAAACCAATGTATATGTCCTGTACATTCCTTAAAAGACAAGTAAACCAGACACTATTAAACATATATGTGTATAGTTGGTGAACTAAAAAAGAAAAGAAATGAGCTGCCTTCTTAAGAGGGGGTAGAATTCTTATGAAATCATGTATGCACACTGCATCCTATGAATGTCCAGCCTTCAGTCCTTGCTAAATGTATGTAGAAATTTTAGTGAAGGAACACAATTTCTCCGATCTCTACCAGCATGATGGTCATGCTGAGACTGGTTTTCACTCACTCAGAATAAATAGTCATGATCATAGCAATCATCAAGATGATTGGGAACTTCAAGGGACAAACAGATTTAAAAAAAGAAAAGAAATAAAATCTGAAAAATAAAAACGTTTTCATTCAAAATTAAACAATATATATAGATATTTTCATATTACATTTCATACTGCAGAAGGTTTTGTCCCAGGGTGCAGTGTGCAGGGAATGCCTGTAAAGGACACTTTCCAGAACATTTAGTATTACATTATTGAATAATATAGAATATTTAGACAGGCTAATATTAACAACTGTATGATCCCTGTGAAAACTCATTTTTGACCTGTCTAGAATTTAAAAAGTTGAATTTCTTCTTGGTGACCAGGCAGTTGAAAGAAAATACGAGTTCTAGTTTTTCCCAGGATCTTTAAATATTTTCTTGATTCATTTTGTGGGTTTGAATTATATGTTCCATCTCTCCTGAAGTTTGAGAAGAAAAGATTTTTCATTTCCAACTTATTCAGCCTTTTATGAAACTGCAAAAAATTCAGAAGCTTCTATTAGTTTGAGAAAACTTCAGTGTGAGATAGTTTTGGGGCCCAAAATACCCCAGTCATACTCCCCGCTGCTCTCTAACTATAGTATAGCTTTTACTCATTAAAAAAATGTATCTAACAAGAGTAACGTTAACTTATACATTTCTTCTGCTGGTAAAGGGCCAGTAAAACAGTTCTTACATCCCCTTCATAATCCTCTCCTGAGACATAGGCATTCTAATTTAAAACGACTATACTGTAATCAGATTAGACAGTGTTCATATGAAGGTCATATATCTTTTAATTATCTTGACTTGCAATTCCTTTCCATTAAGAGAGATGCTTTTATATTTGGTTATGGCTAGCTAAATAATTGTTTTGTCAGATTATATTTTTATGCATTGTACACAGACAGATCTGTTCTTTCTATTTCCAATATTCAAAGAAACACCTCTAATTTTATAATGTTATAGCCACCCAGCTCCAGATGATGGTCACTGTAGATGTGATACCCCAATTCCATGTACAAAAATTGGGATATGGATGAATGGATTATATTCTCTCTCTTCTGAGAACACATATCTCCTGAAAGAAATACCTATTCCATGATGTATTGTTACTATGTTGCTCTTGCAAGTACTTTAGTCACATAATTTATTTATAGGGTGGATGAAACCTGGATTTTTCCCTGTATGTTGGGTATACCTACATGATTGCTGCTTTGTAACCTTTGAGTTCATACTATTCATAAACTTTTACTTTAGTTTTAAGAGTAGCCACTCATTTATCTTTGATTTTATGAAAAAAATATAAATTGTTATATGTGAAAAATGGTAATGTACTAGCTACTGTTGTTGTATTATAACATATGGTTCTTCAGTTCTTGTCTGCTGTACCTTCACTTCAGGCAGTCTACACATTTTATCTTTGCCCACGTCTGCCTTTTCATATGGTCCAGATCTCCTCCTATGTCACAAAACTGTGCTCTAGGTGAACTGGTAGTCCAATAAAGTAAGAGGGCAGGATTCACAAAGCCTCCGTGTAAGAGTTACAAGGCTTACATGGAGGCTGCAGTTAAACGGTGTGACGTCAGCATGCCATGCATATTCATGAGGGCATGCTGACTCACACCCAAGGCTAACACGGTCCGTGTAAGAAAGTAGGGGACGTGTCCGTAGGGCGAGCCCTGCAAACGGACACGCCCCCAGAAGAGTAACAGTCCCGAAAGTAAAACCCCACAACAGAGTCCACGTAAATGTCAATAAACACAACACAACACATGCCCCCACAGACTATAAACATAAAATGTAAAAATGAACATGTATATTTTTTTTTATAAGTTTTAAAGATGTTTGCCCGTGATTGCGCTCGTTTGCGCGGGCGTGCCCGTCACTTAGCCACAGTTAGCAGTCAGTGGAAAAGCATATAAGATCTAAATATGCAAAGTAAGCCAAGAAGCAATAGCGTAGCGGTAGAGACGTCGGCTGAAGAGGAGGCAGTCATGGTTCAAGCCCCCACAACATCAATTTTTATTTTTAGTGAAATAAGCACGAAACAATTCCCTGACATATATGTACATATATAAAATTATTTTTATGTAAAATGTAATGAAATGGACCATGTATTATGAAGAAATGTGTGATAAAAAAAAAAAAACAAATGTCAGAAGTGCCTATAGCTGAGCTACACTCTAACAAGCTGAGTATATCTGCCAGTAGGTGAGCAGTGGTTTAACAGGTGTAAAATGAGTGCCCGGGCTTGAGCAGCATTTTAACATGCTGAATCTGTGTGCCCGTAGCTGAGCTGAGCGTAATATGCGTGCTGACAGCCAAATGACGTGTAAACCAGCATAACCCGTTTGCGCGGAGCTGCGCACCGCGCCAACAAGCTAACAGGCGGGCAACATTGAGCAAGCTGTATCAAAACTGCCTTTACACAGAGCTTCCGAGCACAGGGGTGGGGCGTTGAGGAGTCCAAATATATGGTTTGGCTCCTCATCCACGATCATGAGGCCCAACTCATGCAGGGCCAGGTCCTGTGGGGAGCATACAAGGCTGAGGCATGAGACCGGTTGGCACATGATCTCACCAGTGCCACAGGAATACCAAGGACTGGTGAACAGGTCCGTCACCACCATGCGGACCTGAAGAGACGGAAGCAGGACCAAATGAACCGTTGGATCCAGGAGGCTCGGCAAATGCCCAACGCCCCACTACTGAGTAAGTTACATGTAATTATTTATGTAGAAAGTTAACCTAGCTGATATTATGGAGATGTGTATTACAATATTACTTCATTTATATTGCAGCTGCAGGTGTCCGTTCCGCGAATCGTTGAGGCCATGCCGATAGGCTTGTGCGGTTGCGCCACCATGCAGGTTAGTAATTCTCTCCCTGTAACTGTTAAAAAATATAAGTATGACAGCTTGCAAAAGAGTGCAGTGTAGTCACCTATTAATATAAAGTGCAAGTAACAGTGTAAGAGAGACTCTGCTAGTACTGTGTGATTACATAAGTGTGATGCAGCCTGTAATCCAAAAATAAAAATGAAACAAGTCTGAAATAAAGATGTTCCACCTGTAATATAATAGTACATAACCTGCAGCAGGCTGAAAATTACAGCTACACAAGCTGAGTAAAACACGTGTGAAATATATCCCCGTTTAAATTCTGAAACATGACACAAGTGAGACTGTTGGAAAGGATTGTTTTAACCAAGTAAAACATGTCAATAAAGCCTAGAATTAAGTACCATCCTGAATTGTAAAAATAAAACAAGTGAGAGTGTGAGAAAGAGGCATGAATCCAACAATAAAGTTGTAATAACTCCTGAATAAAGTATACTGCAGTCAGTACAGAATGAAATGAATGTGACAGGCACAACCAAACAGCAAAATGTGTGGAATAAAGTACTGAAGCTGGAATGTGTGTCCCACAATTTGGATATGTTGCTGTCAGTTTGCAATATGCAGATAGTATGGTTGTATGAAATACCAAACATCCACAGTTGTCTAGTGCCATATAAAGCAAATGTAGCAGGATGCTGTAGCTGAACAGAGCCAGATATGAATGTGTATGAATAAAAATGAAATGTATATTAATGTAGCAATAACATTCCTATCACCAACATGCATAAGTTTACACATAGGAAACTGTAGTCAGATCTGTAGTGTGTATATATCTGCAGCTAGCAGAAATGTACAGCATATGTATAGGTATTTGAAGTTGTTAATGTAATATTTCTTCACCCTACCCTATAACCACAAATAATCCATTCCACATGAAATGGGTATGTGTATTCACAATTAAGTCTCCTGGACATTTGTCCTGTTGGTTCATACATATTTGCATGTACGTTGATGCATGTGCCCTGTTCATACATCCAAACCTGATGGCCTGTTGCCATCAATCAACCCTGCATGTTGTTGGATTGTGTACTGTTGTTCAAATTATGCATGTGTTATGCTTGCTGTTCAATGGCTTGAATTTATGGGTGTTTGGTTAATGGGAATACTAATGCATGCTGTTACAACTAATTGTGAATGGTATTGTACGTTACTAACCCAAAATGTCATAAAATAATGCAAAACATAGGACGACAGGGAAGGCGGGTTCCAGCAGACCCACCTCTCCCACCTCAGCTGGCGAGTGCACCTGGCAGTAGTGCCCAGGCTGGACCCTCCTCCGGTGGCCCTGTGCCACCTACGGGTGGAAGTGCTGCAGGGGATGGGGCTCATCCCCCTCTGCAAGCGTGGCCAGAGGAGAACATCCACTCACCCCCCATAGTGTCTGGACTGTGGTGCATAGGGAGATCAGGCATGCTGTGCTTGGGCCCCTACGCCAGCTTGAGGCATGGGTGGCACAACTCATGGGCGTGCCTGCTGCCCATCCTACACAGCCCCCAGCACAGCCCCATCCTGGGCAGTGAAGGCACAGTGGCAACTGCCCATGGGTGGGGATCTCAGTTCCACTGTTGCCATCTGTGGGCTCATGGGCTCGAGATATCCAAACATCCATCCCCGTCAATTGTGTATCCCCCCCACATGTGTCATACACCACCCCTGTATGCATCTTGTTTGTCTTGTCTTTTAACCTCCCCTACCTACTTCCCCAGCTATACCGACTTCCTGTACCTGACATACCACTCTCACCTGAAAAAAAAAAAAAAAAGGGCACTCTGTACCCACAAAAAAAGTACGCCCCATACATATCTGCCCATTTTGCACACATGTCTGCTGGACATGTAAACTGGCAATTACAATTGGCTGTACAACAAATATTGTTGTCCTCACACCTCTCTCAGGGGTGGAAGGTTTCAAATTTCACACCAAATTACAAACATATGCACAGCTGTTGCTGATGAAGAAATGGGCAGTTATGGGCCTTTCCTACATCCCTCCTGCAAAACCCGAGCTTCTTTTCATACTGTCCTACCCTCTTTGTGCCCCCTTTTTCACCACTTTCCTATCTCCCCATTTTCTTTTCTTTAAAAGAAAATAGCGTGGATGTGCGCGAGAGTAAGCACTTTTAAGCAGTAGTAAGCGGGAGTGCGCTTCTGTGCGCTTAGCTAAGTATGTGTGCACGAAGGTAAGCGGCAGTGCACATGCGTCACCTCCACGCAAACCAGCACTAACCCGCTTACAACTGCTTAAAAGTGCCTTAGTCACTCTGAATGACAAGGCCTGTAGTTTTCTCAGCAGCAAAATAAAATACCTCTGTCAGTCTAGAACCCAGGACCTTGGAAACACTAGTCTGCATGACTTACCACTAAGCCATGACTTTAATACAAGAGCATTCTGCTGGGAGAAATATATCATGAAATAGTAAGAATTAATGTAAAGGGAATATAGCATGTCTAGTACACAAAGCATGTCATGTATATTTAGTGTCAAATCTAGTGGAATTGTAAAATAGTACTGTGTGAAGAGAAACAGCCATGCTAGTTTGGTAGCTAGTAGGTAATAATGTCACAGTAGCATCTGCCAAGCCACACACATACTCAGAGCAGGATAAACACTGCCATAGTTGAATAGTTAAGAGCCCAGACATAGCAACTGTGACTGAGTTACAGGGATGTCCTTGATGTGAAAACAAATGTCAACTGTGCCCCACTGACATCCTGTGAAATGTACTAACAGTAGGCATAAAGGTGTTACTACATATGCAATGGTAACTATGAATTACTGAAAGTATGCACCACCTGCACGTCACAAATGGTGTAGTAATACATATGCTCGAAATAACCCACAGTCACAACTGCAGAATATCAGATTATTTCAGTGGAGTATCCCACTGATATGTACCATTCCATGAGGCTGATAAAAGATGCACCTGAGAGTATCTGAGGACTGCTCAGCAGCATGATCAAATACCCTTGTAAGTGTCAAGGCCCACACCATGGCCAGACCACACTGCATGCAGTAACACCCTACCACAACAAACACATAGGGAATTGCTGCCCAAACAGATATAGCAAGCATTAGAAGCTGTGAATGTAAATGGAAAATAGGAAAGCCATAGCAACACATTACAGGAAAGACACCTAGCAGGCATACAAGGAGTGAATGTAAAGGGCAAATATTGAAGCCATAGCAACAGATTTCAAGAGCCACTGCTATATACCAGTTACACCACAATTCCCACAGGAAAGCACACATACCCATATACACAGTTTTACTAGTCGTAGGTGTCAGTTTACATACACACGGAGAAGAGGAAACTGGAGGAAGGAATACTCAGCTTACAGTACAACATGCATTGCAGTGTCTACAACACAACCTGAAATATGAGAGACATACCAACCCTTACACTCACAGAACAGTGTCCACAGCAAACCAGCATGGTCCCCACCCTGATAATCTGAAAGGGCTATGCCTACCTAACAGACCTTTTTATAGCACTGTCCTGAAATCACAGTGAGAACTGCAATCACTACACAACAGGCTGCATGCAATTAGTAAATGCTGGCTAACAATTGGTGCAGAGGCCATCACATGGACATGTGCAGATACCTTCAAAAGCATCCTGTACTCACAGTCCACACATGCAATACTTTCATTGCACTCTCTGGAGGTAGAGACAGAGAGAGAGAGAGAAAGAGAAAGAGAAAGAGAGAAAGAGAAAGAAAGAAAGAAAAAAAATTAAAAAAAGTAACAACAAAACAAACAAGCTGACAGCAGGCCAAGTAACTGAAAGCCTACGCAAACAGCTGCAACAAACACAGGTAATGTAAAGTAGTAATATAATAGTCTACATACTGTGAACCTTCCATATGTGTTAATGGTCTGTATCTATGTATATGAAGATGTGCATAGGGCTGGGGACATACTGCAACTGTCACTGAAGGCTCTACATACATATGGATGTGAAGGTAGCTATGTGCCCATAGCAATGTAGGTTGTAGTGCAATGTACAAGTAGGTTGTACAGTAATGGATGTTCATCAGTACGTTACTGTGTGTATACATATGTGGAACTAAAAAGGAGTATATATATATAGATATATCTATCATGTGTATACGTATGTATATCGAGATATGTATGTATATATATATATATATATATAATATGCATATATGTATATGTAGATAGAGAGGGATGTAGAAATACATAGACATATATAGTTTCACAGTGTCATAGTTTAGTACTAGGCTATCTGCAGACAGTGTACAGAATAGATTTAGAAAACTGTGCCTCTGTATAGTAGTGACACAGTGAAGACCCCCTTACATAATAGCATTAGTTTACTGTGCCTCTGTCTAGTAGTGACACAGAGATGACCCCTGGTGTAAACCTATGATCTCCCATCCACTCGTCAAGAATTCACATGAAGAGAGTCAGTGAGGGGCTCTGCCTAATATGAACTGGGAGTCTGTTCCAGAGTATGGGAAGCCTCTGAGTTATGAATCTGTCCTTACAGCATGTCCTATTCATATTTGTGCTGAGGTTTAAATCTGTAGCTCTTGTGGTTCTGATGGAATTGGATTTTATGAGGTGGAACATGTCCATCAATTCCTGATTGGACATGGCCTTGTACGTCAGGCACAGATCACCTCTAAGTAGGCGGTATGCTACGGAATACAGCTGGTGTTTCTTTAGTCTGGCAGCATATGACATTTGTTGGAGACCCTTGATCCTCTTGGTGAGGTACATATGGGGTCTCCCTAGCTGTTGCAAGTGGCAGGTGAGGTACATACCAAATGGGGCATAGTACACATTCATGGGCCTGATAAGGGAGGAGTATAGGGGTACAATGACCTCCTTTGATCTGGATGTGAATCCCTTCATGATAAGGTGGGCAAGGTAGGAAGTCTATCCAACCACTTTGGCAACGTGGGTGTCAAATGAGAGGTCAGTATCGATTTGTTTCCCCAGGTCTCTGATTACTTTGTCTGTACTCAGTGGGTTACTGTCTATGTGATAATATGTGGGTACTTTGTTTTACCCAAAGGGGATGACTATACATTATTTGGCATTCAGTTTAAGGCCATGACTCCGGCACCAGTTGTCCATTTTAGGATGTATGTGTCAGCTGGTGTATCGACTATGGTGCCTAGTATGCAGTCATCTTTGAACTTTGTCAGCCACTACCCTCCCATGTTTGCTTCCACATCTGTGAAATAAATGCCGAACATGAGGGGTCCCAGGACAGAGCCCTGTGGGACACCACTTGTGACTGGCTCTGAGTCTAACATGGCACCAGCGATTTTGACTTTATGGTCTCTATCTTTTAGCCGGTTTGCAACCCATCTTGTGACATATGGATTTACATTTAAGCTGTTGAGCTTGTCTATGATGCCAGAGTGGGCTATTGTGTCGAAAGCTTTAGCCAAGTCCAGGTAGGCTGTATGGACTGCTGTGCCCTCGTCAATGGCTCTAGTGACTGTTTTGAAAAGGTCAACCAGGTTCCAAAGGCAGGATCTGCCCTTTACAAAGCCAAACTGGGTGGGATCAAGTGTCTGTAAGTCCCCAATGTCTCTGTGTATGAGTTCCATAATGAGTCTTTCCATAGATTTGCAGACCAGACTGGTTAAGCTTATGGGGCGGTAGTTACCAGGGTCTGTAGAGGTGCCCCCTTTGTGGAGTGGGACTACTGTTGCTGTATGCCAGTGTTCTGGTACATATGCTGTAGTAAGGCTACGGTTAAATAGCATTTTATGTGCGGGTTTAGCTCCTCTTGGAGTTCACGTAGCACGCAACCCAGGATACCGTCAGGTCCCATTGATGCTGTGTTTATAGCTTTGCGGAGGGCGGTTTTCAGCTGGACATCTGAGATGACAGGGAGGTTACATTCAGCTGGGATAAGTAATTCCTCTTTTGGGGGTGAGGGAGGGGAGAAATTTGCACTGAACCTGTCTGCCAGAATGTTGGCAATATCTGTGTGTTCAGTGTAGCTTTTGTCACTGTGAACTAACTCTGAACATATCTGAGGGTTTCCGCCCAGGTTTCCAACATAGCAGAAGATGGCCTCGTGGTCATCTGTAGTGTCCATAGCGATTTTCCTCTCAAAGTTGGCCTTGCATGTTTGTATGAGTGAATGTAGCTTTCTACTAGTGCTGATCTGAGATGCCTTATCTTTATGGGATTCTGCTCTGTCGTGCAGTAGCTTCCTTCCTTTGTTATACAATTTGTTCATGGCTGGGGTCCACCACACAGGACGCCTGCCCTTGGTGGAGAGGGTCTTGGTTTTATTTGGCATTGCATGATCCATGCATTCTTGGAGATGTCCGTAGAAAGCATTTGTGAAGGAGTCTGCATTGTGGGATGTGGTTTCCACTGGCCCAGTGAGCTTAAAGGATACCAACTCAGTTTTAAGAAGTGTAAAGTCAGCTTTTGAGAGGTTTCTCACTGTAGTCTTTTGTGTTGTGGGTGGAGGTGGGATATGTATATCCAGGGTGATTAGTTTGTGGTCAGATGTGACTAGTGAGGGATATACGTCCGGTGTGTAGCACATTGTCCCCATGTTTGTGATGATCAGATCTAGTATATTATCTCCCCTTGTGGGAGAGGTGACTAGCTGTTCCATTGCATTTGAATTTATGAATTCCGGGAACGTTTGGGCTAGGGTGTTTGGGCTATAATAATGCACCCAGTGTATGTTAGGGTAGTTGAAGCCTCCCAATATGATGTTGTTTGGTGGGACATTCATATCCTCCAATGTCTTCAGGAAGGCTGACTGGGGTTCCAGAGATCGGGAGGGTGGTCTGTAACATGCTACCAGTTGTATAGCAGTTTTGCCTACGGTTATTTGCACCTGGATGGTCTCTGATGCTTCATGTGTTGCCACTAACCTGGAGGTGTATGTGTCCTTGATGAATATGGACACTCCCCCTCCCTTTTTGTTTTGGCCCGAGTTTTGGGGCCAAAAAGCATGATACGAGGTATAGCCTGGTACCGCAAGTGTACTCTCAGGAGCCTTGAACCAGGTTTCACTTACTGCACAGACATCGAGATTGATAGAATATGTACGTACAGATATATGTAATACACACATACATATATAGATATATGTAGATACATATACATATACAGACAGATCTGACTGACAACAAATATGTCTGTATATGACTATCTCTCTCTCTCTGTCCCACCCCCTGTCACTCTCTCTCTCCCCCTGTCTCTCTCTCTCTCTCTCTCCCCCTCTCTCCCCACATCTATATGTATATATCTATATCTATCTATATATATATATATATATATATATATATATATATACATACATATATAAATATATATATATATATATATATATATATATATATATATATATATATATATATATATATATATATATATATATATATATATATATATATATATATATATATATATATATATACTGAGTGAGGCACATGTGTGCAGATATATTGCAAGAGGTGCCTGGTGACAAAGGCATGGAGTGAACACCAGTGTGGATACTGGAGTACCATACCCCATTCCAAAACACTGACACCAGTAACCACCACATATGTGCATGCCTGCCCACCACTGCAGGAGGGGAACAGGGGCAATAAGTGTACAATAGGCTCCCCATTGATATACACAGTGGCACTCTAGTCCTGTAATACCTGTACATGGAATGTGTCAGCAGACATGGTGTGTCAGCTATGGACATGTAGGTCACTGTACCCCTCTACACCCCACAATGTCCTACACGGTGTGTACCTCCCATGACAGCTACAGATATGGAGGAGGGCACAGGCATACGTAAGTAACTGTGTCAATGCACTCAAACACATTACCTATGCAGAGTGACTGACAAGACCACAGAGTGCACCCAGACTACCTACATAGAGGTTACCACTGCTGGATATACATAATTAGGTCACACCCATGACAGTTGTCCAACAACCATGGTAACACCTCCAACATCCACAACCCAAATTACCTATGTCTGTTGTCCTTGTCACCGCAGTATAGAGCACATGGTGGAGGTACAGGTCCCTACCCACAGATACGACATACCCTGGAGTAAACCACACAGAATTAAGAAGCAAGACTCCCCATGAGTAGATGTCAGATATACCCCTGCTGAATGTTATGCAGATAGGTAATATGCCATATGAGTCACCCTGTGTAACTGTTTGACAGGAGCAGGTATGATGATATCACATGTGTCACAAGGGGCAGGGTAGCATAACAGTATGCTGCTGTAGGCCCAGGGCCAATAGCATACTACCTACCTAAGACACAATGCACACCCATGAACTCATTTCAAACCAAATATGTGAGGTGGAATGAGTGTGCCAGTGACTGGGTGCATGTTATGTACTGGTGTGATTGCTCACCATGACTGTCTGTCTGTCATGGTAGTGTGTGTCCTTGGTGTGAGGACAGAGAAAGATGTGTGAGGTATTGTGATCAACACATACTACATTGCCATATGTTGTGCTGTGTTACCCTGTATGTGACTGCGGTGTAGGTAGGGTTATGGCAAGTAAGAGTAGTGTGCATTACCAGTGAAATATGCAATGTGCATTGCATGCAGTGCATGGGTTGATAATGTTCCCCATACAGTACCTTGATACAAACCCCCAGTGTGAGGTTGTGCATTGGACCTGAACCAGTGTGCTGACTGCTGCAGTATACTAGTCTGTCGTATGGAGTGTGCCAGGTACTGTTTTACAGTTGTCGGCTGAGCACTGATATCTGTTCATTTACATCTGTATCCCCCAATAGACAGACAGATGCTATATATGGGGGTTAAGTTATATCACTACAGTCGAGTATTATGTGTGCCATAGTTTGCTGACATATATTGCTGACATATTTACCTTCTCCTTTTCAGGGCTATGGTTCACCAGCGAAACCCTGTGTACTCCACTGCAGAAGAGGAAGAGATACACCAGATCCTGGTGCGGGATTTCGCAATACTCTTTTCCTGCACCAGCCAGAACCAGCAGGAGAGGGCTGCACTGTGGCAAGACCTGGTCCGTCGGATAAATGACATAGGCACACATAACCGGACATATCAGCAGGTACGCCATCACTGCAGTGATTTAATTAGAAATGTCCGTCAGCATGCATCGGATATCCACAGGCAGCAGCTTGCCACAGGTGGTGGGGTGGCCAGACATCCCCCCTCACCAGACTGGAGGGACTACTCCTAAGTGTTGTGGCTCCAGCCCAACAGCAACAGCAGCAGCATACATGCGTAATGATGGAGGCTGGAGCCACCCAGCAGCAGGACACGGAGCATGCAGGTAACATGCCATGTGTATAGTTGACTGTTCTGTACACTGTTAGTTTATGCATGTGTGAGGTGTGTCCTCGGTTTGTAGCTGTAATCTTGGTAATTATTGTGCAAGAGTGATATTCTCAATATCAGCAGTAGACCTGTGGAAGCTAACTGTTGCACTACTGAACTGTATCATACTCACAGTATCAATGGCACATTTGTGCCCACTGACAATAAATGTCTCATTTCTGCAGGTCCCTCTGGTGTAACAGCAAGGCAGCCTATCCATGCTGGTGAGTGTGTAATAACAATACCTTCAATACTCTTGATTCTAATAGTAATAATAGGCTGAAGCAGTAGTGCTATGTGTTTGATTGCGGGTGTGTTTGCGTCTGTGTGTTGATATCTCATATACTGAGGAGTGTGCATGTGTGCATGTGTGCATGTGCCCTGTGTGCATGTGCATGTGTGCATGTGTGCATGTGCCCTGTGTGCATGAGCAAGTGTGCATGTGTGCATGTGCCTGTGTGCATGTGTACATGTGTGCATGTGCCCTGTGTGCATGCGCATGTGTGCATGTGCCCTCTGTGCATGTGCATGTGTGCATGTGCCCTATGTGCATCTGTGCATGTGTGCAGGTGTGCATGTGCCCTGTGTGCATGTATGTATCAGTAGTGACATTGTGTACACATTGTAAACTGTGTTTCCTGTTTTACTCCCACAGGTTCTGGTGCTGCTCTGGTGTTGTGCAGCAGGGAACCTGAATCAGCTGTTGTGGATAGTGATAATGATGATACCTGTGTAATGGCACAGGGAGGTGTGCCAGGGTCCGTCATTGGTCAGCCAATTGACAGTACACAGCTGTCGACCCCATCAATGCGCACAGTCATCCTGCCAATACATCCTGTGTCACCAATGTCCCTTTGTGACGGACAGGATACAGTGGGCATTGACCAGGGTAATGTGGTATCGGTGGCACATGCATCCCCACACAGCAGCCATGGCCAGGGTCCTGACATGGTACCACACAGGCAGACATCCAGGGGTTCTCGAGGGAGCATCCGTGGGTGTACCGCCCCTGTCAGATGTGCCCACAAAGGTCTTTCAACCTCAGCTATGTTTCAGGCTGTAATGCAGGCACAGTCACGTATGGAACGGTACATCAGACAGGGTCTGAGGGAGCTGAGAGCATGTCGCACAGCTATGAATGACAGTATGCGTGATGTTGCAGCTGCCATCCGTAACTTCACCGAGGTCATTGACAGACGTTGGGGGGACACATTAGATCTGTTCCACAACTACATGTCCATGAGCCAGGGCAATGGTGGACGGTTGAGGCGTTGATGTGGCTGTGTGCCAGCAACAGCAGCAGCTGGTAGCCGTCGCGGACGACAACAGGCCCGCGGCCGCTCCCATAGTGCCAGCAGCAGCCCCAGCAATGCTGGGTCTGTGCTGTCATCAGACCGCCCCAGGAGACCACGTGCACGTGGCTCTGAACAGTCCCAACAGGGACCTGTCTCCAGTCACCAACCACCTGCTTCTGATGACAGTACCCAGTCTGGCTTAGTACCTGATATGGTCCGTAGCACCCCTGCCAGGCACAGGTACCGTGTCCATGGCCAGAGACAGTGATCTGTATGACCTGGCAGGTACAGTCTGTGGCTGTCCACAAACATCTGTATATGGCAGCCATGAGGTGGACTGTGTGCATGCATACACACATGCAAATTGATAACACCTAGGGCTACCGCATACACACACACACTGCATCAACATTGCCCCATCTTGTACTGCTGTCCCTCACCAACACACACACACACAGACATGTCAATTGGTTGCATCAGTGGCAGACTCAGGCATACTAAGTACACACTCTGTGCATATGATGAAACTGTGCCACCTCCTGCAATCTGTGACATCGGTGCAGGAACAGGTTAACATGGTGCTGATGCACAGGGTGACTACATAGAAGTGTAGTAATAGTATAATGTTGACAACAGTACAGTGTAATGATATCATTGTGGGTATATCCCAGCATGCCTGATGCAGTTACAGTATGAATGTCATTGTATTGTTTTGTACACCCATAGTAATTACCATAGTGTACTGTCTGCACATCTTTGCATACTGGTGGTAAGGCTGTCAAGAGATGGCCACCTACATAGGTAGTCAGGGGATACGAAAATGTACATATTGATACTCAATCATGGTCATGTCAACTGCGAGTTGCATGCTGTCCACACTCGACTCTGCAATGAGGATGTTTGAGGATGTTGATATCTGTGCAGTAATACACAACAGGTTCAAGACTCACAAGAGCACACTAGCACTACAAGGTCACACCTCATACCATGCATGACAGCCCTAAAACACAGAACTAACTATGACAGGAGGGAGAATCTCCGTACATGTCAAGGATACTGTGGTGCCAGGACAGGTAGCATACATCATACTACATCTAGAACTGCTGAGTGAGGGCTCAGTGTCTGTTATTCGAAATGTGTATTATTACAGGTATGAGCACTTGGGTTTCAGGCCATTTATTCTACATTACGAAGGTACATGGTCTGTACACTTGTGGGGGGTGGGGCTGGACCCAGCCAGTCTGACCTGTGAATGTCTGGGTACAGGCATATAGTGCCTGCATATATGCACTGTTACCTACTGGAAGTCATACACCTTGTTTGTTGTAGCATAGTCTACATACAGGCCTGCTGACTGTAGCTTTGTTTGTATGCATGTTTGCTTGTTATGTCCCTGAAACACTGATTCCACCTGCAATGCAGATTTACAGCACCTCTGTGGATCCCTAGTGACATCTGTATTGCTTACTGTACTGATGTCCATGTCTCACTTGACAGAACGTCACTGTTTGTCCTGTTTGCATGTAAGTTGCCTGTAACACATTGCATATGACTTACCTGGCATTTGCACATGAAAGCATTTATATATGCCAACACTAACAAATCAGAATCACTACACCCTCACATACTCACCTTGAGTACCTTATTCCCCACTGGCCCTATGTGTTGTTAATAATTATGGAATTCACAATACTATGGTAGCATGTGCAAAGGTCACTTGTCAATCTCCTCTCTGGTCCAGTTGGTGAATCTGTGAGTCATGTGGCAATGTTACAGCTGCCTCATGTACACAGACAACCCTCTCCCCTTCCCATAAACTTACAACACATGTGAGAGATGCAACCACATAGCCAAACTGGGGGCTAAGCTCTCAACTCAGTACTGGCATAACCTGTCAGGTGGAGTGGGATACTACAGTGAATACAATACCAGTCTCACATAGACCTACCACGACAGCAATCTAAACACATAAACACACAAAAACATACTCTGAGTCTGTAAATAAAATTCTGCCTAAGCAGCAGACACCTCCAAAGCAGACACACAGGCAATCGCTACCCCAGAACAGAACACATGCAACACATAGCTCACAAAGCTAGTGTGCCGAACAGTCACAGCCCGTAAGGCTAAACAACACACCTGATACACTTGTAATAGGTGCCTCTATCGTCAGGTATACTGACGTCCCGCTCACCAGGCTGAACAAGGAGATGGTCACGGTGAGATGCCTGTCGGGTGCTATGATCCACCACATAACACAAGCACACAGGTCACTCCAAGGCATGTACAAATAAGACTCAGTCACTGTCCATGCCAATGTGAATGACCTGAGACGTACCTCCCTGGACTACATGATAAGAGACATAGAGGAGCTGTCTGAGCATGTGGCCCAGACTGGTATGACCCTGACCTTGAGTAGCATCTTACCCTCACCAAGAATGATGCCACAATATGTAGACAAGATGATCAATTTCAACAATTGGCTTAAGTTTCGGTGTCATTCAAAGGGGATCCAATGGCTGTCAGCCTGGGATGACATGCTCGACAAGCCACAATGCTTTGCTAGGGATAGCTTGGACCTGTCACCCATGGGCTTTTGGATATTGGCAAAGGCTCTTCCTACCCCCATAGTGCCTTTTTTAGGCAAGGCTCAAAAGACAAAACCACCTCCATAGGTATCACAAGGGATAGGTAACTAATAGTAATGCTACTCAACGCCAGCAGTGTAAACCCCAAGATGCATGCACTGGAAACTGTCCTTAGCATGGAGAACATCAATATCTGTGCAGTAACAGAATCCTGTTTCAAGGCTCCCAAAAGCACCCCAGCACTGCCAGGTTATATCTCATACCATGCTTGTCAGCCCCAAAACTTGCACCGAAACAGAACAGGAGGGGGAGTATCAATATTCATCAAAGATACACACACCTCCAGGTTGGTGGCACAGCACGAAGCAGCAGAGACTATCCATGTGCAACTAACAGTGGGTAAAACTGCTTTCCAGTTCATAGCCTGGCACACACCACCCTCCCAAACCCAGGAACCCCACTTGGCTTTACTGAGAATACTGGAAATATGAAGGTCTCTCCAAACACCTTTATATTGGTGGACTGCAACTACCCAAACATAGACTGGGAGCATTACTGTAGCTCCAACACACTAGCTCAAAGGTTCCTAGCATTTATACACTCAAATGCTATGGAACAACTTGTTACCACTCCCACAAGAGGGGGAAACATACAGGACCTGTTCATCACCAACATGGGGACTCTATGCTCTAGTCCAGAAGTGTACCCCTCACTGGTAAGATCAGACCATATACTAATCTGACTGGATATTTACATCCCAACCCCACCCCCTGCCCACAACACCACAGTGTAAAACTTCTCTACAGCAAATTCAACACCCCTCAAAACTGAGGTGGAATCCTTCAAAGCCCCCGGGCCTGTGGAAAATACAGCCCAGACCACAGAATCCTTTATAAACGCATTCTATGAACACCTTCAGGAATGCATGGATCATGCAATCCCAAATAAAAACACAACCCAATCCTACAAAGGCAGATGTCCTGTCTGGTGGACCACAGCCATAAGCAAACTATACAATAGAAGGAGGAAGCTACTACATGATAGAGAAAAACCCCAAAAAGGGGAGGCATCTCTGTTCACTGTTAGCGAAATACTACGGGCACTCATAACATCGTCTAAGGACAGGTTTGAGAGATGAAATGCACAGGACACTAGGGATAATCATAAGGCTTTTTTCAGTTATGTTAGGAACCTGGGTGGGAATTCCCAGATATGCCCAGAATTAGTCCAAAATGACAAAAGACTACACCAAACCCACAAACATTGCCAACATCCTAGCTGACAGGTTCAGCACAAACTTCTCCCCCCTCCCCACCAGAAGGGCATATATCTATCCCAGCAGAGTGCTGCCCCCCTGACATCTCAGATGCTCAGGTAAGAGCCGCCCTCTCCAAAGCAAATAACACAGCATCAATGGGACCAGACGGTGTCCCGGGCTGCATCCTACATGAACTCCAAGATGAGCTAAACCCAAACATAAAACTACTGTTCAATCTCTGCCTTACCACAGGTTATGTACCCAAAGAGTGGCGTACAGTAACAGTGGTCCCTCTCCACAAAGGTGGTGCCTCAACAGATCCTGGAAACTATCGCCCCATAAGCCTGAGTAGCTTGCTCTGCAAAGCTATGGAAAGGATCATCATGGACCTCATACATGAAGATATTGTGGACCTACAGACACTGGATCCTACCCAGTGTGACTTTAAGGGCAGATCCTGCCTCTTACACCTGGTTGATTTCTTTGAAACAGTCACCAAGGCCATTGACAAGGGGAAGGTGGACCACACAGCCTACCTGGACCTCGCAAAAGCCTGCGATACAATACCCCACTCGGGCATTATAGATAAGCTCACCTGCTTAAATATACACCCCTATGTCACTAGATAGGTTGCAAACTGGCTCAAGGACAGAACCCACATGGTTAGAATTGCTGGAGCCATGTCAGACTCCAAACCAGTTACAAGTGGTGTCCCACAAGGCTCAGTCTTGGGACCTCTCCTGTTCGGTATATATGTCTCGGAGGTACAGGCTGACACGGAAGGACTGTGGCTGACCAAGTTTGCGGATGACCGCAAACTGGGCACTATAATTGACTCTCCAGCCGACACAACCATCCTCCAAAAGGGCCTCATAGAAACAGACAACTGGTGCCAGAGCCATGGCCACAAGCTAAATGCCACAATGTGTATAGTCATCACCTTTGGCAAAAACAAAGTGGCCACAAATGACCACATAGGTGGTAATCCATTACGTACAGAAGAAGTAATTAGGGACATGGGGACCGAAGTTTATAGCAATCTCTCATTTGATGACCACGTGGCCAAAGTGGTTAGAAAAACATTTTATATAGCCCACCTAATCATGACAGGATTCACATCTATATCAGGGGAGGTCATTGTGCCTCATTACTCATCCCTCATCAGGACCATAATTGAGTACAATGCCCCTTTTGGGATTTAACCTACCAGACACCTGCAGCAACTGGAAAGACCACAAAAGTACCTCACCAAGAGGATCAAAAGGCTCAAACAGATGCCATATGCTGCCCGGTTAACATAACTCCATACTCAGTGGCATACGGCCTGCTCTGAGGCGATCTGTCCCAGACGTATAATGCCATGTCCAACACAGAAGTAATGGACACGCTGCACCTCAGAAAATAAAACTCCCATCGAGCTTTGCTCTCGAGAGACTTGAACCTCAGCACTGACAGCAATAGGACATGCTGGAGGGACAGATCCATAGCCCAGAGGCTCCCTTCACTCTGGAATAATATCCCAGTCCAGGTTAGGCAGAGTCCCTCATTGACTCTCTTCAAGAGGAATCATGATGAGTGGATGGGGGATTGTAGGTGTACCCCGGGTATCACTTCTGTGTCAATGTTAGACAGAGGCACAGTATACTAACCTCAGAAAAGGGCATAGCAACATTAATCTAAACTGGGTGGCGGAGCCAAACACACTCTGGCTTGGCTTATAAATGCCCTAGGGCAGATAGCCTAGTATTAACCTATGAACCTATGAACCTATACCCACACCCCCAGGTTGTTGCCACAGTGTAACACTTCACAGACTATCCACATGCAACTAACAGTGGGTTAAACTGACTTCCAGTTCATAGCCTGCTATGGACCACCCTCCTAAACCCACATAACCCACTTGGCCTACTTAAGAATACATGAATATCTGCAGGGGTCTCCAAACAACAATATATTTGGCATCTTCATTTACCCACACATAGACTGGGAGCATTACTATAGCTCCAACACCCTAGGTGTAAGGTTCATAGAATCCATACGCTCAATTGCTATGGAACAACTTGTTACCACTCCCACAAGAGGGGAGAACATGCTGCACCTGTTCATCACCAACATGTGGACTATATGCTCCAGACCAGAAGTGTATCCCTCGCTGGTAAGATGACACCTTAGACTACTCTCACGGGATATTCACATACCAAATGCAGCCCCTGCACAGAAAACCACAGTCACAAAGTTGTGTAATGCAAATTCCATGCATTTACATGAGGCAGGCTTCAGACATAGGAACTATTTAACGTCACAGGTACATATGTCTATGTGGCACACACATACCTCATGTGTGCATTGACATTACTGATATAATCTATGTCATACAATATTAAGAGCAACACCCCACACACATGGACATACTGTGTGACAAAAATACACATGGCATTTGTAGGATTCAAACCCCTACCTAACTAAGTTATGACACTTGACAGAGACGCATTAGTGGAGTGTGCTATTTGCATTACTGGAAGGTGTGCCTTCTCCTGCTGTACTTATAGGGTGCTGACATCATCAGTGTTTAGAAAGAGGAATGTGCATCATGTAGTGTGTTCTTCTAATTGCCAAAAGGGACATTTCTTTCACACACACTAAACCCTCTCCTTCAAACACACAATGAGCATTTGCAGGATTCAAACCCCTACCTAACTATGTTATGACACATGAGAGAGACGCATTAGCAGAGCACACTATTTGCAATACTGGGGGGTTTTTCTTCTCCTGCTGTACTTATAGGGTGCTGACATCATCAGTGTTTAGAAAGAGGAATGTGCATCATGTTGTGTGTTCTTCTAGTTGCCAAAAGAGACATTTCTTTTACACAGAATTGCACACACACTAACCCCCCTCACCCAAACACACACACACACACACACACACACACACACACACACACACACACACACACACACACACACACACACACACTCAGCATTTAAACTCCTACCTAACTATATTATGACACTTGAGAGAGAGACGCATTAGCGAAGCGCGCTATTCGAATTACTGGGTATCTGTTTTTCTCCTGCAGTATTTATAGGGTGCTGACATCATTATTTAAATAGAAGTATGTACATCTATTACTATCTGTCAGTTAGGGGGATAGCATATATATGCATTAACAGCCGCCTACTTCAGGGTCAGATATGCACATCAGCACTGCCAGGTTATGTTTTATACCATGCTTTGTGACCACAGGACCTGTAACACACAACGCAACCAGTTCAGACCACCCCATCCCATATCCAGGACACACACTTTGCTTCCCTGGGAACAGTGTAGGATATGAAGGTATTCACATACACCATTACAGTGGTTAACGTCAGGTACAGGTATATTGTGTGGGGGAACTACTCAGGCCTCAACAACATCACCCTACAGCCACTACAATTTGTGAATCCATGTGCTATGGCAGGACCACTCACCACAGCCACAAGGGGGGAATACATATTGGACCTGACCATCTTCAACATGGGGACTCTATGTTCCACACCAGAGGTAGACAACCATTGTTAATATCTGACCATACCCAACTTTCCTTGGACATCCATATCCCATCCCCACCCACAGGCAAGGACGTCACTGCAAACAAAGTATTTATCAAAAGCAGACTTTGCACTTGTGAAGACTGGGGTGGAAGACTTCAAAGGACCCATGCTGGGGGATTATACAGGCCACTCTGCATAATCCTTGACAATTGCATTCTATGAGCATCTGGAAGGTTTGCATTGATCATGCTATCCCACATAAACCCATGACTCCTCCACAACAGGAGACCTGTGTGGTGTACACCAGCCATATATAAGCTGTACAATAGAAGGAGGGAGCTAATACATTACAGAACAATATCCCACAGAGGGATGATGTCTCTGAACAGTATTGGCACAACACTTCAATCCTTCAAACTCATCACGTCAAAGTGTTGACAGTGAAATTGTCCAGACATTGCAGATAAGGCTCCCCTCAGTCTGTAATTGACGGCCAATTACTGTTATAAGTCTTCGCCAACCCTCTTCCAGCAAACACCAGCCACATGGATGTGACATTGCAAATTCAACCCCTGGAATCTCCATTGTGTCCCTGCTTGATGGAGGCACAGCACACTAGCCTTTAACGGTGCCTTCTGTGACCTACTTTACAGAGGCACAGTAGCCTACTGTACTGGGGAGGCAGACGCCAAGCACACTCTGGCTAAGCTTGTATTCCCTAGGGCAAACAGCCTAGTATTGACCTCTACACCCATATGTTTAATTTTCAGATGCACAATATTTGTTGCTGATCAACTGTTTGCAGGTCTTTATTGCCATAGCTTTCCCTGTTTCTATGAACAACTTGTGTATCTGTGGAAGATGTTTGAATATGAGAGGGATCCACTATTTAACTTATGTCTCTGTAGTCATTTAACTGTGTGCACTGGGCAGATTGCTGTATTGTGGTTGATTCCTGGATTAACACATACAAATACCAGATATGTGTGGCCAACTGCTAAACTGAGGCATGGCCTAAGTGTGTGAGCATGTCCAGTTCAGGCTTTCCATGGCTTGTTGCCTGACATATGTCTCATTTATCAAAGTGTGTGAGCATGCCCAGTGTGAGCTTTCCATATGTTGAAATCTGCAGTCCACCACATTTGTGGTTTTGTGTGAACTTCAACAATACTTCACATTTATAGTTGTGTGTTGGGAGTCATGTTGTGTACTTACTGCCCAACTGCTTTGTGTCTGAACCCAACAGGGATTTTACTGTGCCTGCAGGGTTTCCATGGGATAGTTTGCATACAGTTGTCAACATCCTTTCATACTGACCAAACACTGTAATATCGTATAGTGTACTGGTTCAGTACTTTCACTGTGGTGGACAGTATCCTGTGTTTCAGTCCTATCACTGCTTTAAATATTCATAGTGAGCACACCAGACTGGTTAAGGGCCAGTTGTGCACATATGACCATGTTGCATTTTGTTCGGATATGGACTACTTAAACCAGGCTTGTCCAACATTGGTAGTGTATTCCACAACTTTGCTGGACATTGACAAACACTAGCGATGTGCCCTAGGCCATTTCTACTGCTAGTCAGAGAGTGTGTTTGTCCTTCAACACACATTGTAACTGGATTTTGACATGACATATTTCAAGGTTAGTATACTGTGCCTCTGTCTACCCGTGACATAACAGTGATACCCAGGGTAAACCTACCATCTCCCATCCACTCATCAAGATTCCTGTTGAGGAGAGTCAATGAGGGATTCTCTGGCTAACCTGTACTGGGAGTTTACTCAAGAGTGGAGGGAGATTCTGGGTTATGAATCAATCACTACAGCATGTCCTATGTATGTCAGTGCTGGGGTTCAGGTCTCTCATGTGCATAGCTCACTGGCATTAAGATTTTACAAAGTGCAGCATGTTCATTGATTCCAGCTTGGACATGGCTTTATACATCAGGCACAGATTGCCTCTGGGCAGGCAGTATGGCACTGTGTGGAGCTGCAATTTGTTTAATCAGGCAACACATGGCATCTGTTCGAGCTCTTTGATCCTCCTGGTGAGGTACTTTTGGTGTCTTTCCAGTTGCTGGAGGTGTCTGCTGAGGTACATCACACATTGTACTCAATTGTGAGGCTGATGAAGGATGACTGAGGAGGCACGATGACCTCCCCTGATCTAGATCTGACTACCTTCATGATTAGGTGGGTATATGGTATGTTTTTGTAACCACAACAGCCACATGGTTGTCAAATGCAAGATATCTATCACATTGTGTCCCCAGGTCTCTTATTACTTCTAAAGTACTTAATGGGTTAACACCTATGTGGTAATTGGTGGGCACTTACTGTTTATCCACAGGGGATGACTATACACTTTTCTGCAATTAGCTTGATGACGTGGCTCTGGCACCAGTTGTCTGTTTCTATGTGGCCCTTTTGTAGGATGCTTGTGTCAGCTGGAGGGTCAGATACGGTGCCCAGTTTGTAGTCCTCTGCAAACTTGTTCAGACACAGTCCTCCCATGTTGGCCTGTACCTATGAGAAATATATACCAAACAAGGGAGGTCCCAGGACCGAGCCTTGTGGGATGCCAGTTGTAGCTGGTTTGTAGTCTGACATGGCTGCAGCATTTCTGACCATGTCAGTTCTGTCCTTGGGTTGGTTTGCAACCCATCTACTGACATAGGGGTTTATATTTAAGCTGGTGAGCTTATCTATAATGAACACGTGGGGTATTGTATGGAAGGCTTTTGCAAGGTCCAGATAGGCTGTGTGGACCACATTCCCCTCATCAATGGCCTTGATTACTGTTTCAAATGGGTCAAACATGTTTAAGGGGCAGGATCTGCCCTTAAGAAAGCCACGCTGGGTAGGGTCCAGTGTCTGTAGGTCCCCAATATCTTTATTTCTGAGGTCCATGATGATCCTTTCCATAGCTTTGCAGACCAAGCTTGTCAGGATTCTGGGGTGATAGTTTACAGTATCCATTCAGGCACCACCTTTGTGGAGAGGGACCACTGTTGCTGTACACTGCTCTTTGGGTATATATCCTGTGGTAAGGCTGAAACTGAGCAGTAGTGTTATTTGGCGTTCCATTCTTCTTGGTGTTCATGTTGGACACAGCCCAGGACACCATCTCGTACCATTGATGCTGTGTGTTTTCCTTTGAAGATGCTTGCTGTTACCTCAGCATCTGCAATGTCAGGGGGCCAGCACTCTGCTGGGATAGATATTTGGCATTTGGGGGAGGGGGGGAGTTTGCACTGAACCTGTCAGGTTGGATGTTGGCAATGTGTGTGGGTTTGGTGTATTGTTTGTAATATTTGGTAATTCAGAGCATATCTGTGAATTCCCAACAAGGTTCCTACCATGAGTTGAGAAAGCCTTGTGATTATCCTTAGTGTCCTGTACAATCTGTATCTTCATAGGTTCATAATAGGCTATCTGCCCTAGGGCATTTATAAGCCTAGCCAGAGTGTGTGTGGCTTTCGCCACCCCTTGCTATGTGAATATTATGCCCATTTAGGGTTTACTTTACTGTGCCTCTGTCTAGACGTGACACAGTGAAGACCCCCAGTGTAAATCTACGATTTCCCATCCACTTGGCAAGATTCCTGTTGAAGAGAGTCATTGAGGGGCTCTGCCTAACATGGAGTGGGATTCTGTTCCAGAGTGTAGGGAGCCTCTGGGTTATGAATCTGTCCCTCCAGCACATCCTATTTATTTATGTGTTGAGGTTGACATCTCTCACTCTCGCGGCTCTGATGGATTTGGATTTTCTAAGGTGGAGCATGTCCATCAATTCTGTATTGGACATGGCCTTATACATCGGGCATACATCACCTCTGAGTATGCAGTATGTGACTGCATACAGCTGGGGTGTCATCAGCCAGGCAGCATATGACAAATGTTTGGGACCCTTTATCCTCTTGGTGAGGTACTTCTGAGGTATTTCTAACTGCTGCAGGTGTCGGGTAAGGTACATCCCAAATGGGGGATTGTACTCAATTATGGGCCTGATAAGAGAAGAGTATAGGGGCACAATGACCTCTCTTGATGTAGAAGTGAATCCTTTCATGATAAGGTGGCCAATATAGAAGGTCTTCCTAGCCACATTGGCAATGTGAGTGTCACATGAGAGGTTACTGTCCACTTGTGTCCCTAGGTCCCTGATTACTTCTTCCATACGTAATGGATTACCACCTATGTGGTAATTTGTGAGTACCTTGTTTGATATTTGGAGAGACATTCATACTCTCCAGTGTCTTCAGGAAGGCTGAGTGGGGTTCCTGGGTTTGAGAGGGTGGTCTGTAGCATGCTACAAACTGTACAGCAGTTTTGCCTACGGTTAGTTGCACATGGATGGTCTATGATGCTTCGTGCATTGTCAGTAACCTGGACATGTGGGTATCTTTGCTCAATATGGATACTCCCCCTCCTTTTGTGGTTTTGTCCAGGTTTTGGGGCCGAAAAGCATGATATGAGGTATAACCTGTTAATGCTGGGGTGCTCTCAGGAGCCTTGATACAGGTTTCCATCACTGCACAAACATCAATGTTCTCCATACTGGGGAGGGCCTCGAGAGCGTGCATCTTGAGGTTTAGACTTCTGGCATTGAGCAGCATTACCCTTATGTTTTTTCCACTTATGTTTTCTAGGGAGGTGGGTTTGTCTTTTCAGCCTTGCCTACAAAAGGCACTATGGAGTTGGCAAGAGCCTTAGCCAATATCCAGACACCCAGGGGTGACAGGTGCAAGCCATCCCTGGCAAAGCAGCGTGGCTTGTCAAGCATGACATCCCAAGCAGACAGACATTGGATCCCCTTGGAATGACACCAGTAATTGAGCCAATTGTTAAAGCTGATCATTCTGTGTTTGTACTGTGGCATCATTCTTGGTGAGGGTAGGATGCTGCTCAGGGTCAGAGTCATACCGGCCTGGCCTACATAATCGGAGAGCTCCTCTATGTCTCTTTTCATGTAGTCCAGGGAGGTACGTCTCAGGTCATTCACACCAGCATGGACAATGACCGAGTCATATTTGTACTTGCTTTGGAGTGACCTGCATGCTTGTGTTATGTGGCGGATTGTAGCAGCCTACAGGCAGCTTACTGTACCCTTTTCCTTGTTCAGTCTGGTGAGAGGGACATCAGTGTGTCTGACTATGGAGTCACCTATTACAAGTGTATCAGGCATGTTGTTTGTCCTTACAGGCTGTGACTGTTTGGCACACCGACTTTCCGTACTATGTGTTGCATGTGCTATATTTGGGGTAGTGGTTGCTTGGGTGTCTGCTTTGGAGACCTCTGTTGATTTGGTGTTTTTTACTTAGAGCCTCCGGGAATGTTTTTGTGTGTTTATGTCTTTGGTTTGCAGTTGTGATAGGTCTATGTGAGACTGGGTTTGTGGTGTGTGTGGTTACCTTCTCCTCCAGACTAGTTTAGACAGTACTGAGTTGAGAGAGCTCAGCCTTCAGTTTGGATAAATGGTTGCATCTCTCACATATATTTGTATTTCTTGGGGGGAGGAGGGGGTTGTCTGTGTACATGGGGCAGGTGTAACATTGCCCAAGATTAACAGATTCAACTTGTTGTAGCTGGCCTTAGAGGATTTTATGAGTGGCCATATTTTATTGCCATAATACTGATCAGAGATTACTTCCCTTTTTGGGTTTGCTCTATCATGTAGTAGCTTCCTCATTCTCTTGCATGGTTTGGTAATGGCTGGGGTCCACCATGCCAGATGCCTGCGTGTATGGTATTGGGCCTTGGTTTTATTTGGGATTGCATAATCCATGCATTCCTGACAGTGTTCATAGAATGCATTTATAAAGGGTTCTGAGGTGTGGCCCATATTTCCCACAGGCACAAGGCCTTTAATGGATTCCACATCAGTTTGGAGGAGTGCAACATTTCCTTTACATATGTTTTTCACTGTGGTTTTGTGGCCAGGGACTGTGGTCAGGATGTGAATATCCAGTGTGATTACTCTATGGTCTGATCTTACCAGTGAGGGATACACTTCTCATCTGGCCATAGAGTACCCATGTTGCTGATTATCACATCCAGTATGCTTACCCCTCTTATGGGAGTGGTACGTTGTTCCTGAGCATTTTGGTTTATGGATTCTAGGAACCTTTGGCCTAGGGTGTTGGAGCTGGAATAATGCTCCCAGTCTATGTTTGAGTATTTTCAGTCACCCAATATAATGTTGTTTGGAGAGCTTGATATTTCCATGTGTTCCAATGTAGGCCAAGTGCAGTTCCTGGCATGAGGAGAGTAGTCTGTAGCAGGATACAAACTGGGAGGCAGTCTTAGCCACTGTTACTTGACCATGGTTAGTCCATGCTGCTTTTTGTTGTGGTACCAACATGGGGGTGTGGTTATCCTTAACAATTATTGCTAGTCACCCTCCTTTTGTAGTTTGTTCCATGTTTTGGGGCTGTAAAGCATGGTATGAGGTGTAACCTGGTAGTGTTAGGGTGCTCTTGTGAGCCTTAACACAGTTTTCTGTTACAACACAGATATCAACATTCTCCATGCTGAGGGGAGTTTAGACTGCATGCAACTTGCAGTTTAGACTTCTGGCATTGGGTAGCATTACATCTAGGTTCTTATCCCTTGTGATACCTATGGAGGTGGATTTGTGTTTTGAGCCTTACCTATTCAAGGCACAGCGGGGGTGACAACAGCCTTTGCCAGTATCCTAAAGGCCAGAACTGATAGGTGCACGCCATCCCTAGCAGGTGGAGCATCGTGTCTTGCTCAGCATGTCATCCCAGGCTGGCACACATTGGATCCCCTTTGACTAACAGCAATACTTAAGCCAATTATTGTAATTAATCATCTCGTCTTCATATTGTGGCATCATGCTTGGTGAGGGTAGGATGTTAGTCAGGGTCATCAAGTTTGCATATACTACATGGTGTTACATTGCTTAACACATGGCAATCATGCCTCAGGTGGTGCTGCAGGGCTGTCTATGTTGGATGCACATACTACACTCCCTGTACATGTTTGATAGCAGGTTATGTCAACTTAGGCATCCCTTTTACTATATGTGTGAGTCAGAGAGAGGTATCATTTCCAGGGTTCCTACTGAGCCAGTGTATGTGCTATGCGTTGCCACTTTGCCAAGGCCAAGGCATACTGGGCACGCCTCCTTCTGCCTACTGGGGCAGGCTCAGGTTGTTCCTCCTCCGAGTCACAATCTGCCTGTGATTGGCTTGGCAATGGTGGGGGGCTGTTTGGTCGAGCCCTATGCTGGTCCTGCTGCAGCTGTTTTTGCAGAATCATATTATGTACCATAGCACATACCATGACAATTTGGGTACATGTAGTTGGTGAGTACTGCAAGGCTCCACCAGATGTGTCCAGGCACCGGAACCGTGACTTGAGCAGCCCAAACACACGCTCAATTACATTTCGTGTTTGTGCGTGTGCCTCATTATGGCGTTCTTGTTCAGGTGTGTGTGCATTTCTGATGGGTGTCATCAGCCACGGCTCCAGTGCATAGCCAGTATCCCCCACTAAGTGACCATGTGGGATGTCCCCATTGGCAAATGTCTGGTGCAGCTGCGTCAAATGCCAGATATGGGAATCATGGTAGCTTCCAGGGCAGCCAGCACACACATTCATTATTATGCCCTGGGCATCACACACGACCTGGCAGTTGATGGAGGGGAAGCCCTTGCGGTTAATGTAGGCCCTACCCCGCTCACCGGCTGGTGCTTTGATGCATATATGCGTGCAGTCTATTGCACCCACTACCTCAGGGTATTCTGCTATTTGCTGGAAGAGACGCATATTGCTGGCCAATACCTCACGGACATTGGGGAAATATACATGATCACCGACATGTGCTGACATGGCATCCAGGAACTGGTGCAGTACCCTGGATGCTGATGCCTGTGATATCCCCATCATATCACCAGTTGGTCTCTGGAAGGTACCTGTTGCTAGTATTCTTAGGCCAACACATACCTTGGTTTCCACTGGGATGGGTTCCCCTCTGTTGGTTCTGTGTGTGAGGTGTGGCCTGCACAGCTCAACAATTTGCTGCAGGAGGTCTCTGTCCACTCTATAGCACTCCACTATCTCCAGCTCATGTAACCCCTGGTAGGTGACCCTGGGCCTGTACACTCTTCTCCGTCTCCTCACTGTGGGTTGTCTGGCAGCCTTTGCATTGTCACCACCCTCAGCAAGTCTCCTATGTCTCCTTATAACAGCTATGGCAGCCCCTAGCATGTTTGGTCTGAGTGCAGCTTTTTCAGTTTTCACTTCTAATAGCTTACTCCTGTCTTGCAGTGTCTCTTGAGAGAAACATACTGCAATGCTGATGCAGTGTTTTAAGTGCTGGGCTGGGCTAGTTTTCTGCCTGTGTAATTGCCTGCTTCTAATTGTTTTCACCTGCTAGCTCTACCAGTATTCCCTGCTAGCTTCCTACTATTTCTTCTGCTTCCCTTTTCCTCTCTGTTTCCTCAGGGGGGAGCAGTGCGCTTACCAGTGAAAACACGTTCACAGTGGCTACCACGCGCGCACACATGCTTACACGGACTAGAATCTGCTTATTTTGGTTAAAACAGGCTCCTACATGCTTACTCTGCCTTACACACGCGCACTCTGTCTTACCCGCGCCTCCCAATGCGCACACGCGCGCATGCACGCACAGCAAGAAACTTTGGTGTTAGCCACAGTGTACACCTTCCATTTCCTGACTTTCCCATGCTTATCTGTTGACACTCCTCTTTCTATGCTGTGTGACTGACATCTTTCACATACCACTTTGCTCCAATGAGCTTGATTTCTTTCTTACATTCCCCCCTGTGATGTCACCTATCTCCTACTCTGTTACTCACCTTATCTAACTCTTACACTACATGGAATGTGCTCATTTGCTATGTGACAGTGAGATTCACTATCCTACCACTCATTTACATAGGATAGCCTACTAATGCTTAGTTACATGTCTTACACTCAGCTTCCCCCCTTAGCAGTCACTAAACGGTGGCCATGTTGTTTTCGGTCTCCTAGTCCCTGCATTGTAAATCCATGCATTGCATAAAACACACATTTGTGGGTTTAAAACCTTTATTTTTATGTTTTAGCTGCGCTGCGTTTAAACCTCGCCAATCGCTGAAAAAAAAAATATTTTTTTACATGTTTGCATCGGGTTACCGTGCCAATGGCCACATATTTGGCCATTGGCATGCTGCCTGCTACATATGCACACTTTATTTGGAGCTGTCATGGCTCCATTGTGTTATTTGCAGTAACGTACTTAGTTGTCAACTGAGTACATTTCTGCACCTAACACGACTCTTACACGGGCTGGTTTCAGCTTTGTGGATCACTAATCTACCTCATTTGCATGCCTTTCAGCTGCAAGTGAGGTAATTAGCATATCCACGCCCTGCCCGTGTAAGAGACGTTTTAGCTGGTCTCTTACACGGGATTTCGGGCTGTTCCTGGATCGCAATGGCTGCATGGAGTCTTACACGACTCTTAGACTCCATGCAAGCCTTCGTGAATCCTGCCCAGAGTGTGTGTGTGTGCGTGTGTGTGTGTGTGTGTGTGTGTGTGTGTGTGTGTGTGTGTGTGTGTGTGTGTGTGTGTGTGTGTGTCTGTCTGTAAACCTCATCTGATAGGCTGGTATTTTATACCCAATGAATTTCAGGACAATATCATCCTTCCTGTGATCTGCATTGGATTAACTGGGTAATCAAAAAATGAAAGAATAAATGAAAATTATTTTTTGTCTTCTAGGTTCTTAAATCTCAAAGCAAAAAACGCAGCAAATCATTAAAGTCTGACACTGTAGAAACCAAAAACAAAATCCAAGTAATAAAACCAGTGTCCTCTACCTCACATGTCCCTCTATGTGGTGTCTGAATTTCAGGACAATATCATCCTTCCTGTGATCTGCATTGGATTAACTGGGTAATCAAAAAATGAAAGAATAAATGAAAATTATTTTTTGTCTTCTAGGTTCTTAAATCTCAAAGCAAAAAACGCAGCAAATCATTAAAGTCTGACACTGTAGAAACCAAAAACAAAATCCAAGTAATAAAACCAGTGTCCTCTACCTCACATGTCCCTCTATGTGGTGTCTGCACTGCTTTCATTAGTTACTTAAGTTCTTAAATCTCATTCATTCCCAAGCAGAAAAATATAGTGATATTAACCAACTGCACTCTGAAAAGGTTGTATGTTTTTTCATAATGCATACTTCTCCTACTGAAAGCGTTTAAATGTAGTCTTATGATCTGGCCAGCAGTTGGGACATTTGATTTTTTTTTTTTTATTTATTTATGTATTTTTTTGGGGAAATGTATCATAGATATCCTTTTCTTCACTAACACAATTTAAAATCAGGCTTAAAACCTACCTCAAGTCCCATTCGTTATGCACCTGTATGAACCCAGACTAACCTCTCATGTCATTTTTTTTTCACAAAGATACCTGTCTTATTACTGTATATACTAACTGCCTAATGAAAACCATAAATATAACAGGCCTTAAAACTGATTAGATTCTCTATCTATATCCAAAAATGTCTTTCAGACTACCTACTATGTTAACAAACGATACTTATCATAAGATTCTGCAATCAAATGTGTTTTGAAGTGAACATATTTCCTTTTATTCTACTCTACTCACATCTATATGATCTTTCATGTATCAAATAGCTTAATTTTGTATTGTACTTGCACCTGTGAAATTTTGTTTTGTTTTTATATATAATATTGTACTTTACTTTCGAGGAGCTTTTCTCCCCGGGCCTCTGCTGAAAATGGACATGTATCCAGCTGGACTAGCCCGGTCAACAAATGTAAAATAAAAAATAAATAAATAAAAATATCCAAAACATCCTAATTTAAGTTTGTCTTTTTTCTAGAGTAAAGAACCATTTTCATAATGTGTGGCATCTTTAATTAATTCATCCTTTACTATCTCTGTCTGTAGAATAACAGTTTGATTGCAGACATAATTTGCTTCTCTACATTTCAGCAGTGAAGGTAAGATGGGCTGTAATATTAGTGCTGTAAGAAATATTTTATCCTTCAAGGTGAATGATCCATTTTCTCATACTTTGAACTTTCACTGCAGCGGCATTCAAAAAGAAAAAAAAAAAGAAACTTGCTAGGGGAGTTTATATGTGAATGATTATTTCACTGATTCTAACTAAATGTTTTGTCTTCTTCACTGCCAAGGATAGTCATACATTCAAAGCTGTTACTAGGTTAACGACCCGGGTGGGGGGGGGGGTTCGAAGCCTAGCCAAGTTTTCCTGAAAGAATAATGATGTCCTGTATCCAAATAGGACATTGTGGGTCAGACATTTATAAACTATCAAATTCTGAAAACTACAGATTCCACAATCCCAGCCACCCCCTTTAATTACTATGGAAGAAGTCTTTTCAGCCCTGTCAAAAGAAAAGAACATTTCCTTCGTGGGTCCTGAAATCATACCAGGTTGCATAATTATCAGTAGTAAGTATAGTCTATCTGTACCCCGACTTAGCCTCTTTAATCCAAGCTTCTCCACTGGTTTCAATCCTGAAGTCTGAAAAACAGACATTGTAATAAGGGTGGTCCAACCATGAACCCTAGTAACTATAGACCCATTAGTCTTACTTGTATCATCTCAGATCTCAGTAATCTGGACATTTAAGATCTCTTAACTCTGGAATCCCATCAATTTGACTTTGTCAAGGGAAGGTCCTGTCTCTTTAACCTCATGCAGCATATCTGGACCTGGCTATGGCTATTAACACTGTTTGCGTTGCAGGCACTATTGCCAGATTTGTTAAGCTAAATATAAATCCTGACATTGTGTGGTGGATAGTTAGGTGGTTGTTTTCCAAGAACCCCTGTGGTTCAAGTCACAAGTGCCACTTCTGTGTGCAAAAATGTTTCCACTGGAGTAGCACAAGACTCAATACTGGGCCCTCTACTATTTGGCATCTATATCTCACACCTACAGGCAAATGTTCCTGGCCTGTGGTTATCTAGGTCTGCACTCAGCTATAAATGTGTGTTGTTATTTAATCTTCCACTGATTCAGAAATTCTTCCAGCATGGGCTAGTCCATGTCAGCAGCTGATACCAGAAAAAATGTCTCAATTTAAATGTGAAAGGATGGAGTATAGTTTATTTTAGTACATAAACAATTTATCATACCATGTAAGTGACACATCCCTCCAATCAAGCTCTGTCATAAGGGATCTGGTTATTCTTGCTGATAATTCCTTATCATTTAAGCATTATGGCTGTACTGTACTTTAGAATGCCTTCTGTCTGGCTCATCTAATTTTGAATAATTAAAGTCTTAATTTTCCTTAACTCATTTCTCATCAGACCTGTTATTGAATATAATGTTCTTTTCACCACGTATTGCTCTAAACATTATCATTCAAGAAGACAGACTTGATCAACGACCTGAAAAATCTGAGCCATCAGGACAGACATGGAGCCATTTTTCTGTGCTCATTCCCTTACAGATTCCTCCACGGGGATCTGTGTCAAGCTTTTTAAGCCATGAAAGATTCATCCCTCTTGTCCTCCTTTTCTTTGCAAAACAAGTGGTTCCTCAAAAACCCAGTTATAGGAATTAAACCTTTATCAATAGATAAATAAGATACATCTGCATAAAAGATATCCCAACTTATCCCCCACATCTGGAGCAAATTTTCCCTACCTGTCAAGTAGAGCAGCACCCTTGTCACAATCAAGGATTAGGCTTATAAATACTGTGCTGTTGAAATGGTGGACAGTTACCAAGACATACCAGATTCCAACAAGATGAAATACTTCAGGCTTAGTTGCATCCCCTTTCTACAAGGACTTGAGGGCTAGGCCAATGCCATACTTATGATGCCGCATCCAGTCATTCAGGTTGTGCTTAAAATACGCCAGGGAACTCAATGCTTTATATCCAGGATGAGTCCATTCCATAAAAGAGTTATTCTCTGTGATAGATATCTATCACTCCAGCAGGTCCTAATTATGTTGAGATGGAAATTCAGATTTCTTGAGCAAATGAGTGTTGTTAGCTTAGTGAATGTGAAAAAAAAGTTACAGAAGATGGGATCCTTCGATGCTCTATAAGCTATGCAAAGGTCCCCACTCAGAGACCAGTAAGACATAAAAAAGGGAGACTGCTTTAAGGTGGTCAGGATAGCTTAGTGTGGACATAGTCTTGATTGTCTTAGTAAGTAAATGTTTTGAGCTCTTGAGTGGGTCATATGCTACATAACAAAGATGGCATTATATTTTTTAATTGGCCTGATAAGGGAGGAGTACAGGGGGATAACAACTTCCTTGTATCTAGAAAAAATACCTATGGTGATTAGCTTGGCTATAAAACATGATTTCCTAAGAACATTAGTGTGTAGTCCAAGGGGGACTATATTATAACATCGAAGTTTTAAAACTTTGAATGTTATAATATAGAACCCTTTAGAGTGAAAGCTGACAACAGCGAAGCCTCGGAACATCAAAATTTTACCTAGAGTAAGATTTTGGTGGTGTGTTCCATGGCTTCACTATTTACAGCACTGTGGTGTGATGGTTACGGACCGGGTTTAGGGAAGTGAGTGAACGGAGGTTACAGATTGGGTTCAGGGAAGTGTGGTGTGATGGTTACGGACCGGGTTAAGGTAAGTGAGCGAACGGACTGGGGTAAGGTGAGTGTGCGGTAGTTAGGGACTTTAGGGTTAGGGCGTGGGTGAGGTTAGTGTGCGGTAGTGACCGACTTTAGGGTTAGGGGCGGGTTAGGTGAGTTAGGGTTAGGGCACGGGTGAAGTGAGTGTGCGATAGTGACAGACTGTAGGGTTAGGGGCAGGTTAAGTGAGTTAGGGTTACGGCGCGGGTGAGGTGAGTGTGTGAAAGTTACGGACCTTAGGGTTTGGGTTAAGGTAAGTGGATTGATAGTAGTGTATGTACAGTTTAGTGTAGGGTTAGATGTAGGATTTTGAGTGTATGTTTGTGGATTGCAGTTGTTTTGGTGTGCTTGTGTTGTGTGTGTGTATGTATCTTGGAACAGCAAATTTTTTCCCTGGGAAAAAAATTGCTGTTCTGAGTGTTCTGAGTGTTCGATGTTATGATTGTTCAACTGAAATGGGTCAATATAACATTCGAAATTTTGAGTGTTCAATGTTATAATATAGACCTGTCCAAGGATAGTTGATTGTCAATGAAAGTGGCCGAGCCCCTGATGACTGAGTCAGATTTTTGGGAGATGTTAGCTATGTGATAGAAGTATGGGTGCCTGGGTTTGCCAAATGACACAATGCTGAATTTGTTGGCATTCAATTCAAGGGTGTTGTCTAAGCACCATTTGTTATTGCATCTTAATTAACAATACAAACAGAAGATGACTGACTTTAATAACTGGCTTAGTTTCTGGTGTCATTGAAACGTGTGCAGTATTTCTCAACAGACCACGTTGCTTTGCCAGGGATGATCTGCACCTCTCTCATCTAGGCTTTTGAACATTATCTAAACATTGTCCTACCCCATAGTGCCTTTTTTTAGACAATGCCAAACTGAAAGTATTTCTGATATAGCATATCAAAACCAAGAAAATCTAAAAGTGTTACTACTCAGTGCTAGGAAATTAAACAAAAAAACTCCACTTGCTACAAGTTCTCCTCATCCTAGAGAATGCTGACATCTGTGCGGTCTCTGAGATATGGTAAAAAGCCATGGAGTCCACACCAGCAATGTAAGGCCATAATGCTTTCCACACACTTAGACCAGCTACTACACAGACAGGGACTAAAAGTGGAGGTGTCTCAACTGACATCAAAACTAAATATACTTCATGGCTGGTCAAACAGGACACTGCACTTGAGATTCTCCATGTTTAAATCAGCATAGGTAAAATCCCATAACACTTGCTTGCAAGCTATATGTTCACCTTTCTGACTCAGTAAACCCATAACATGTATGGAAACTTATTGGAAACACTTACTATCCAACCCAATACCATTCTTATGGGTGACTTTAATTACCCCACTATTAACTGGGAATAATATATGACACCAAATGTACAGGCACAGAAATTACTGGATTTTCTAAACACAAACTCCCTGAGCCAGATTGTCAGTGCACTGACTAGTGGTACAAACATACTTGATCTGGCCCTCACTAACATGGGAGAGGGCTGCACATTTCCTAGTATTATATCTTCTCTGGTTAGGTCTCCTTTGAAGCAAAAATAAAACCTGAAAGCACAGCTCACCCTGTTAATTCAGGAACTACTCTAAGGGTAACTTTCTACTATTAAGTGATAACCTGGCAGAATTTCAAGCCAGCATAAACTATGAAAATGCTGCTGCCCATCTGGAACTGCTCACAGAAACCTTATACATGTTAATAGCTGCATATAGGTAGCTGTACCCAACAGGAAGAAGCACAAATCTAACTAAAAAAACAAGCCACCCTGGTAGAATCACAACATTAATAGGCTGTATAACAGAAAGAAGAACATCATGGCAAAAATTAGGAGGTGTATAACCCAGCAGGATAAAAGCACTATCAGAAAATGAAACAAGTGACTCAGAGGACAAATAAAGTCTACCTAAGCCAAATTTGAGGTAAACTGGCCTCCCAGGCCAACAAATTCAGTTCCAACTTCACCCCTCTAGACCTCCCCTCAGGAAATACCATCAAGTATAACCCACTCGACTATCACTATGGAACAGGTTCTTAATGCCTCTCTAAGGACAAGAACATTGCATAAATGGGCTCAGAAAATATTCCGGAATGCCCTCTAAATAGCATGAAACATGACCTATTAGGCCCTCTAGAATCACTATTTAGTCATAGCCTTCAAACAGGCTTTGTCCCTCAGGATTTGAGAATAACAACAGTCATCCTGATGCACAAAGATGGGCCATCAACAAACCCTGGAAACTACAGAGCCATAATTCTCACTCGTCTCATATGCAAAGCCATGGGAAGAATGATCATGCAAACGATCAGTGATGACATAGAAAACATCCAGACTCAGGAGCCAACCAAATCTGGTTTCATCAAGGGCAGGTCATGCCTACTCAAACTGCTGGACTTTTTTGAGAAGGTCACCAAAGCAATGAATGAGGGCAAAATAGTTCACATTGCTTACCTTGACCTGGCTAAGGCATTTGACACAATACCCCACTCGGGCATTGTTGACAAACTCAAGAGGTTAGGAATAAACCCTTATGTCACCCAGTGTATAGCCAGCTGATTCAGAGACAGAGTGAGTAAGTTAGAATTGGGTAGTCCACCTCTACAAAGAGGCCAGTCACAAACAGAGTCCTTCATGGATCTGTCTTGGAACCACCCCTTTTTGGCATTTATGTCTTTGAAGTCAAGACCATTGTCAGTGGCCTCTAACTTACTAAATTTGCAGATGATTGCAAATTAGGAGCACTCATAGAATTGCCCACTGATACAAATGTTCTCCAGGAAGAGCTAACACAGACATATAACTAGGGTCAGAGCCATAAAAGTAAATGCCAAGAAATGCATAATAGTATCCTTTGGGAAGTCATCCATCCCTGGTATCTATCATATTGACACACACCCTTAAGAGGTGACCCAGTAGACATGGACTTGGGGACACACATAGACAGTAATCTAATATTTGACAATCATGTATCTACAGTAGTGAGGAAATCATTCTATATTGTAAGACTTATAAAAAATGGTGCATATAGGTCCAAGCAGATCATTCTTCCACTGTATTTGGCATTCATCAGACCAATCATTGAGTATAGTGCCCCCTTTGGTATGGACCTACCCAGGCATATTCAACAATTGGAACATCCCCAGAGGTTCCTCACTAAAAGAATACAGGGCATTAGTAATATGTCCTATGCAGATTTCATCAAGGCCCTATCCCTGTATTCTGTATCCTACAAGCTGTTGAGCGGTGATTTATGGCTGCCATATGAGACATTCTCAGACCACAGCCTGATAGACCTCCTGCATATCTGTAAAACAAAGAGCACCACAATTCCTCATTTTGTAGATTTAAACCTTGCCTGTGATATAAATTGGACTTGCTAGATAGACAGATATGTCTCACAGAGACTACCCCTTCTCTTGAACAGGCTCCTCATGCATGTAAAGCAGAGCCCCTCTAGAGCCCAATTCAAGTGTAACTTGGACAATTGGATGGGGGACAGGAAATGGACATGGGCAGCCTGTAAATGGTTCATCTCCCAGGCCCCTGCATCTCCCAAGTGCCTAATTACACTTTTCAAGGGTACCAGAATTGTCCGAGACGTGGGATGCATCGCTAGGCTTAAAAAGGCTCTCATTGTCATTAGCCTAGTACACACCCATGAACGTAAGAACCTATTTTGCCCTCCTAGAGAATTTGGTTATCAAGAGGGGTGTTTTATGACAGCTTGCAGTTTACAATCATCAGCTAACTTTGTCAGCCACAGGGCCTTGATGTCAGAGAATTAGGTTCCAAATAGGAGAGGTCCCAGTACAGATCCCTAGGTAAAGTATTTAACTTTTCTGGACACACTGTCTTACATGCGTAACTTTTTCAAGACAATAGCAGTATTTTATTTAATTTATAGAAGGTAAACTGTTTCCAGGAAATGACTGTGTCTGTCATCAGTGGAAATTATTGACTATATTAAACTGTTTCAATAAAACATAAACTAGAGCTATGATAATTTTATAAACATATCTGGACTGTTTATTCTATTTTTAAAAAATAAAATCAGTAACCAACAAGCCTTCTTCTTGATGGCTAACAAAAATCAAATTCAATTATCAACTAGCAGTCCCTCCTGGAGGCAAACCTTGAGAAAGTAAATCAAGACTTTTTTTTCCCCAGGTATCTCCATAACAGGCTTTCAGACCAAGAAGAATGGACAATACTACTTATAATTTCTTTCAGATATGTAATTCATACCAAGTAATTTTGACTGCAATAGCCTACCACTAGTGGCCAGAGCATTTTCCAGTATGCTATGGCACATGATTTAGGTACTGACATACCATGATAAAACCCTTAGTGTTTTTCACAGTGAACACACTTTCAGTTTGTAATTTTGAAAACACTGGGGTGCCAAAGATAATATATCCTAACCCAGAGTTTAATGCATTTTCTAACCATTAAAAATATGCAGAGAAAGTCATTCCATAGTTTACATGCTGGAGTAATAAAATATCATAACGTGGCCTCTGTGTCTTTAGCTTGACAATGCCACATTCAAGCAGCCACAGTATAGAATAACCCACAACACTTCTGAGGAGAACACTGTCAAGTACTTCTAATGAATGTAAAAACTATGGGCATATCTAAACAAAGCACTAAAAGTAAAACATTATTTAGTCACCCAGAAACTCTGACATTAGTCAAGCAAGGCCAACTTAGGCAGCAGCAAGGAGCCAAGGACTGACTAATGTGTGATGAATCTCAGCCACATTAATCCCCTTGTACATGGCTAGAAGCCAGCTAGTATGGCACAAGAAATTTCAGTGCTAAAAACTGTTCAAAAATACATAAGAAATAGACAAATACATAATGTGTTGTTAATTTTCAAGACCTTTACATATTAGGTATTACTTACAGAATTAATACAAGTCTACAAATTAATACAAAACATAAAGCTAAATGGAAGACACAATATCTGCAGTGAGACATACATTGCTGTCCTTACAATACCTTAGGTTGCACGTCCCAATTAATTACTTGCAGAGTATAAATAAAATAATAGCTGGTGACTGTGAAATGAACATTAGTGCACATAGATGCACATGGCTAAATGCAAGACCAAATGAAAGCATTGGCAAGGAAAGCAAACTTAACAAACAAGTAAACACAAAAAAAAGTTTATTGCCAGGACTGGCTTTGTACTGAATGACCAGAGCATGAATCCAGACATTAACAGGAATCCAGTACCAGAGCCATAAAGCTGCTGATTCAGTGGAGACCTCACCATAAATAAAACAGTTTGCAGTAGAAAATACAGGGAAATTGAATAATGGTGCTGAAAAAATGGACATGCACTTTGGTTCAATGCAACTAAAGAGAAATCAACGTTATATAAAAAAATGATAAAAAATATTTAGTAGGAAGTCATACTGAGTAAATACAAACTACACAGTGAACAGACTTTGCACCCATTTTCAGTATGAACCCTTCAAAGCAGAATGGGAAATAAATTTAGGGTGGACAGAATAAAAACTAGTTGAGTTGCTAGTTAGAAGTGGAACTAAACAAAGCACCACTGAGGAAAGCCACAGAACATGAATATTGCGAACAAAACACAAGACTAAACAATGCTATAATTAGAAATGGATACCCAGCTCCATGTTCAACAGCAATAAAACCTGAACTATGACTTAGGTGACCTAAGCATGAGTTGTCTCCCAGGATCTAGACAAGCCACGTATCTGAGAGTGGCAGTGACTCATAGATGTGGGATCATTCATCTCGGTGAGTCAGAAACTGGTGTCTGAAGTGTCAATAGCTTTGAGTAATATAGCACAGACTGGGCATACAAGCTCATTCTATTAAACTGGAAGTGACAGCACTTGATATGCATGTATGTGGGAGCATGCATTTATTAGGGAAGAGCATAGTAGGCCCTGTGGTGATATGGCTGTGCATGTGTCACCTGCTAAGGGGCTGAGTTAGGACTAACTGAAAAATGTCCCCATAGGCTTCAACAGATATTAAGTAGGTTATTATGAGATACCGTGCTATACAATTCTCTGGTCTGGGGACAATTAGGGTCTGTCCTTAGCCATAGATGGCCTCATCTTGAAGTGAAGCTATCACATGGGGATGAAGACACTTCTCCCTTGGCTGTAGGAGGAGGAAGGTGCGAAGATAGGAGTTCAATCTTCTCTGAGATTACAAGCGTTATGGTTCCTTCTTGATGGATCTCATCCATTGCAGGTAGGTTTCCTAAAAATAGCTTTGTTAGAAATTTATTCTTGCTAAAAGCAGTGAAGATAGGTTTTGCTATAATTCTAAATGAATGAGTATAATGTCAATTATTGATTATAGCAGGCTTTCAGCTGAGTTATGAGGGGAGTAGTTTATGACACTTTCAGCATGGTTCATTTCCACTGGATTTAAACATTATTCTAACTATCTAACTGATATATATTAGAAGTTGCTGATGCTGTATATTGTATTATATTGTGATAGTTTGATTAAAACAAAACATTAACCAAAAAGTTAGTAATTCTGCATCTTGCTTATTTAATGTATTCATCTGGAAGTTTTACAAGACTAAACTAAATTCAATTCACTGGTTTCAACTTGATTGACTAACAGTGGTATTTTCCGGTAACCTATTGCTTCTCAGAATGTGCAGTTAGTTCCTTAAATGAATACCAACGAGACCATATCAGCAGGCTGGAAGTGGGAGGTGAATTTCTGGAACATATATAAACTAGCAGTCAACCTGATGTTTCAGAATGCTGAATTAATAAAGCAATGTAATAAAAAATACAGTTCTTCAAGGATTGTGTGTGTGAAAGGGAGGGTCTATGAGGATGCATTATAAATGCCTTGTCTACTAGTTTATTTTTACAAGATGAACCTTTTATATTTCTGTAGATTCCATTTTCAAGACAAGAGGCTGGAGAGGTAATTTGCAGCAAGGTACAAAAACTAACTTAGTTTGATAGTGTAAATACATGTGACTGTATTTCAGCTGATTCAGTTGTAGGTCAGATGTTTTCATTAATAGTATGAATGGCGAAATACAACTGCTTTCATGGTGCTACCCAGCAGTCAGTGGCAGCATCGGCATAGAAGGAGCAATACATGTCTTCTTAAAAACTTACCAAATAACAAATGCACAGAGACAAATAAGGAGTTATGTTGTGCAGGAGGCACAAAAGACACAATGTACTGTTTAATAAAGCATTGCTATCGCACAGATGTTTATTGCACTGCTATGCGATAAATTAGTGACAGATGAAAACAAATGTGGTGGATGATCAGACGTGTGTACAGCACCTTAACACAATGGTATAAGTGACATAATATTTGCTGATTGTTGATCATTGTGGATTACAGTAAAGCCATGTATTAAAATCTCATCAGAACTGGTGTGAAATCATCTGCTCTAAGTAGCACTGAAGAGATTTGGACAGGTAAAACAAGTGATGGAGCTACTCTTAGCTACTCTATGACAGCTAAGAGTATGACTCAACTGAAAATTCTAGTAGATACTGTGAAGGAGAAAATACTGTGAAATGACTTAACAGTGCAGTCTTTATAAACAAGAATAAGAAAATAGCAGCTGCAAAGGTCTAACATTTTCTATTGCACAGATGTACATAGGTTAGCATAACATAAGTTAGCATTTACTATTTCACATTTATCTAGAGTCCTGGTTGCATAATATAAATCAGAAGAAAATGTCAGCTGTGAAGGTCTTACATATTTTATTGTAGTTGCATCTAGGTTAAGATGACAGAAATTGTCATTCATTATTTTTGTTTACGCAGTCTCTGTTGCAGCTAGTTTACTGTCTGGCTAAGTATGTTGTGCAGGATGATTCTGACATTCTAATTTTGAAAACTAATAAGACACACACACACGTATTTATACAACACACACACAAATATGACTACATTATATATGTGCATCTGTGTGCATATATTTGTATATTATACACACGTGTGCACACACATACATACGCATGTATGCTACACATCTTTTGTTTCTTAATATATGTAGATATATAGAGTATGTGTATATAAACTTTTGTTTGCCATTGAAGTTTATTAAAAAAAGTCCCTGTTATAAAACTTAAATTTCAGCTATTCAGCTATTAAAAATGTCAATCCTGCATAACATTTCCTGCAGAGGAATGCCATTCCTGACATCAGCTATCATTCAGAACACAGAGTTTTAAAATATCAGCACAGCAGTAATTTTTGTTTTGCTGCTACTTAAAGGTCAGTAAGCGCTTTAGAAATGTTGAGTGGCTTCCCTGTGGGTTTCTCTGGCCTGAGGTAAACAGCAGTGCTTTATGATGATCGCAGCATACTGAAGGTAGATGGCTGCAGGAAAGAGTGGACATGTGTTATATTTGCTTGCAATTGCTCCTATAATGGTAGGTATGGCACTTTTTTCTGTAGATGTTGTTTGCAGAATTAAAGACAGACATTTTGGAAATGACAATTATCTAATATCATTTAGAATACCTGGTAAGTTTCATGCAAGACAGTGACAATTCACCAATAACTGTAAGGAATCTGTTTGGTTCTATAAAGTGCATTTTCAGTAAGTATCTTTTTTGTGTATTTTACCATGTATTATTAGCTGGCCAAGCTTGTGCAATACTTCTGGTGCACACACACACACACACACACACACACACACACACACACGCACACACGCACACACGCACACACGCACACACGCACACACACATATTATTTTTCTTCATATTCATAAGCCATCAATATCTATCCTGTTTTGTAAGTGAACAGAATAGATATTTTTAAGCAGGCGAACACCAACATTAATATAAATCTTTAGCAGAGTCAAAGAATCATTTAGACAAATGTATTACTTGACTGATTAAATGCAAATGCCATAACATGCTAGCTATTAAAACAAACATATAATGCATTGTTCAGACTTTTCATTCACTACCCTAACTTTAAGAAATGTTCTCCATAAGGGAACCTGGATGGTAAGTCAAAAATGCGAATTAACGTGGCAATTGCAACTCAAATGCATATTTATACTCACATATTAATGACAATGTAAATATTAAGTAGTTTTAAAATTAAGATCATTAAGATAACTCAATAAGTTTAATTGTGGATTTTGCTTATGTGATTTATTTCCATGCAACATATAAGGAATAGCTGTCAAACATTATGAACTCTGAAGAAGTCATTATTAAGAGGAGAGAAAAGTACTCAGTGTTGTTCAATAAATGTCTTTGTTATCAAATCACAGTCCTTGTTGACTGATTAAATTTCATGATGCTGTCTCTGTATTTTGAAAGCTATGACTAAGACATTATCACTTAGTTTTCCACATAAGAATGTTATTCATGCAGGTACTAAATAAAATATATAGATTTGTGTGCAATTCATCTTATAGGGAGCAGAATTACATTATCATGCCTGTCTTTCTGCAGCTCAGGCTTTTAACTGTCACCTTTATGTACAGGTAGATACATATAAACCACTGCTCTTTCCTTGGACATGCACATCACCTTAAATATATATCACGATCGACATTCTTCTACATCTTCACTCATACTCAGGTCACTACAGACATTAACTTGCACCACTTATATATTTACTAACTTTTCACAGAAGGTCTGAAAAATATTTCCTGTCTGCATATATGAAGCACATCCTTCCAAAATAGGTGTCCCGTAGCTAAAATTTTATAAATCTTAGTTTCAGATTCCAACTTTCCTCCTGTGCTGCACAATCAAAGATTTCTGTCCCGGGGCGACAATATGGTTTACTGTGAAAGTAGTATAGAATTATTCAAACCAAGTGCAACAGTAGAATTTAATATGAACTGCCACAATAATTCTTTATACGTTACTCTCTCAGGAATCTCTAATGACTTTTTCTACTGTAGTATAAATAATCAAATTTACTAAAACCCAGACATATAATAAACTGTTTATATAAAGTATTATTTAAATCACCATTCTTAATAAGCACATATTCACATATCTACTGCTATAACCTTTTCTCAAATTTCCCTATGTAATAAGCAATACATTGGAAAAATATTGTGACATAAACCACCCCCACAGTGGTGCAATTAATTCAACTAGGATAAGGAATCCTTCTGGGGCAATTAACCACAATGACAGTGGTACAATTTAAACAACCAGGAAAAAGAATCACTCTGGGGTAAGAATGGATAATTACACTGGGGCCCTACAGGGCCTACCTGCATTGTTTGCTTAACCCACATCTTGACATTTTTCTTGAGAATTAAAAAATGGAGCCCTTAGTTTCTAATAGACCAGCAATGCTGTAGATGGATTTACCTTAGACTGGACCCCACCTTACAAGCAAGGTTTCATTGTTGAAAATAAATTTTATACACATACAAGGGAGGGGTATATGACCCCCCCCTGTGTTATAGCTTTAGCAGAAATAATCTAAATGACAGGACACTAGTGAGGGCACAAACTGCCCCCGTGAATGCCTGGAAATTGTCACCTTTGGTTTGCTTGTGAAGTTAGTGGGTACTAGACAGTTTTTCCAGTAAGCACATGAGCTTAGTTTCAATATTGGTTAAGATGCTGCATTATGAATCGTAGGATGGAATGAAAAGGTTTTTCTTTTCTTAATATGTATCCCATGTGGTATCTTTAGGGTTTTACACTGATGTGTCCGGCCAGGGGACAGCAATCAGAATCTACAGATTCTGTTTGAGAGTACAAGAAGAATCTGTAGACTTTTGATTCAGGAATTCACTAAAACAGGAACAAAATCATAGCCTGTGTGACTATTGCTACTCATACTGTGTCATGAGCCTCCAGTAACACTATAGCATCTTTTTGACTTTGGCCTTTATATGTCCTGCATCGTACCCTAAGATCAGTGTAGCGTCCACCTACACTATTAAATACCTAAGTAAGGATGTTGCATCAAACACTACCGAAGCAGTATTATTCAGAGCCTAATCAGTTGTGTATTGCTTTACCTTATGTGCAAATTCAAAGACAGTATTTCTTTAAGATTCAGTATAGTTGTATGTTGCTACCATCTGAATATTTATTCTAAGCCAACGTGAAGCCATTCATTGATCATTGATGAGATAAATTGATCTGTATACCAGTAGGTTATGAGTATAAAGGATGGGATGGAGCTTTAGTAGATTAGGAGGAAGAGCATTAGTGCAAACTGGAAAGATACGTGACCAAGTACAGATCCTTGAGGAATGCCCATACTTTTGGTCTGTTCCTCATAAAATCTTTGGTTTTCTGGCAAATCACTGAAGACTGAAGTCATTAAATACTAGTACTAAATAATGACAGATATTTGAGTCTCGGACTTCATATCCTTCAGAAAATGCACAATAATACAAAACCTGTTATTTTAGCAAATTTCTAAGTTTAGAGTAGCGATATTTAAAATCTATCTCTATTTGGGGACCTTTGTTCCTCCATTACTTTTGTCTTTGTCCAGACTTCTTTTATGGAGAGGTTGAGAGCTGTGTTGACATCTGAAAGGTCTTATCCTATGGTACTTAATTTCACTTCAAATGACCTTGTTGATTATCAGGTTAGAACCCAAGTCCCTCACCTTGGACCAGACTAGAACAAACAGAGAACTTACAAGCTGCGCATGGACTAATTTGTTGAAATTGCAAATGCCTCCACTCTACAGCAGTCCATTGTCTGTAGCATTAAGGACAGCATCTGTCAGCAGTCATACAGGTGTAATAGTGTCTGTAGAAGGGACAAAGCCATGTAGACATATCTATTCTTAAAGCTAAACATTTTCATTGGTAAATACAAGGCAATCAATCTGGAGACTAAAAGTAAACCTCACCAATAACCTGAGGTAAGAACCAAACCCTGCACTTTGTTTCTATGAAGTAAAGACTTTTGCCATTATGCCAAGCTCTTCCCTTCATAAAATCCTGCCAATACTTGCTGCCCATGCTTGAGGGCATGAAAACATGATATATTCTTCTCCCCAATTCTTTACTGTTTTTCTTTTTTTCTTTCTTTATATTTTTCTTTCACTCTCTCTTTTTCTCTCTTTTTCTAAAAAAAAAAGGAATTATTTGTAATTTTTGCCTTTTGGGACAAAAGGGATTTCTAAACTACTAATTCACATATGCAATACTTTCTGAAAAAATGCCATGTACATACAGACGTTCTGTTATTGTAGCTGTCATTACTTTTCAGAAAATACCCTTATACAGCTTTGTTTTATTTAAAAACATGCACCTGAGTGATACTTTCATTTGAATTAAATACCAAAGTGGAATCAACTGCAATTACATCATTAAATGACTACAGTTTTTCTTTTCAGATTCCATTTCTTCATGCTGTGCTGTTTAAAATGTTGCACTCTTCCAGGCAGACTGATGCAAATCAATAATGTTTACATATCATGCTTGTGATGCAGAATTATTTACATGCTATTAATGTGGTTCATATAGAGTTGACCAATATAGGAAAGCCAAACTGGGCCTCCCCATTCCCTAAACCACTGTGTATAAATGTAAACTTAAATACATTGTACATTTGTAATTCTTTTTTCAAATAATGTTTTAACAAAACTGTAACAGTTTTCTGAAATTAAAATCTCTCCAACATAGCTAATAAGCTTTCATGTAAACTGTTTAGGGCTCAGGCCATTTTCCTGACTGCAGTAGGTACAGTCCCAGAGAGCAGATGCTAAATGAATGCTCTGCATACATACTGTGTATCAAATGACAAGCTAATCTCTCTGCTGTTCATAGGCAGCTGGGAAAATTACATTATGCAATTATTTGTGGAAAATTAAAGATTTAAATTAACATCATCACTGAATATTTAACAGTTCATGGACTGCATTCAAGGTTCCCTGATGTCATTTATTTTAACACTTTCCTATCACTAAAATTAATTTGCAGCAATTCATAAGCAGGGTGATAGAGAAAGTCTGACTGGCCTAGAAGAAAGATGGACTCAAACAAGGCAAGAAGAAAGCAGACAGAGCACAGAGGAAGGACAAACAGAATATAGGAGGGTGGAACGATATGGGTAGGGAAATGAGAGACAGACAGAAAAGCAGAAAATTTTAAAGTAAAAAAGGAGGATTGGATTATCAATATAAGCAGTCCTTATCTTGACAGCCTCCTTGCTATCAACAAATGATCTAACTGTTGAATCGATGCATACTGAAAAAACTGTAACTGAATGATTATTGTTGAGGAAGGTGAGTAAGAAAATGTTATAACAAGATGTTATTCTTCCGTTAAATAAACACTAAGGCTGAGCAGCTTTTGAACTGTTTTGAATTACTTTTGATATAGCAAGATAAATAGATCACGGTGTCATACCAAAATAAATTGTCACATCAGTGGTGAAAGTTGTTGAATCAAAAGTCACTTTTACATTCTCTTTACAAAGTTATATAAAGTTAACAATAGCAAGACACCGAGAAAAAAATCTTTTTCCATTCACAGACTGAAGAGGAATCCAGTCTAGTCAATTAGTGGGAGAAGCTGAGAAACAGATTTTCATTTAGATCCATCCATACTAAGCTGAGGTACTGTGTGACCAGTGGTGCTGTCTGACTGCATTTGATTCCTCCAATCACCCTACCACTGCTGTGCTGTTGAATTTATAGCTATTGAAGTGCCTAACTCTGCTGTAAATTTGAGTCTGGACTCATCCTACTGGGCACTGAAAGATCAAACTAGGACACCCTTCCACTTAGAATCTTAGAGCTTGAGTCATCTTCTCTGTCATACCATCCCAGTCACTCAGTACACTCTACAATGTTCAGAGTATTAATCCTGTTTTTCTGTCTTACTTTTAAACTCAGTAACATCTGGGACTAGGCTACCAATTACTGGTAAGCCTAGAAACTGCTTCTCAGGAATCAGTTTTGGATTACTGTTTCTGGTTTCCTCCTCATGAAAGAAGGAACAGTGGGACAGTATAGCCTTCCTAGAGATTAATAACAACTTGAAAGCCTGAACATTGCTTGTAAGCAGTCCACCTGGGATTAATGCTGCTGATTTGCTTGTAGTGAGTGAAAGTGCAGAGGGGCACATTGGTTCTTACTAGTCACTGATAAGGCACTGTATACGGGACTTTGGTGAGTTGTCTGTAGTTTTGGTGAGAACCTCTTCAGGCTCTGTGCAGCTTTGCTTTCTGTTGCATCCAACTGCTGTAAATCTAGAGTATATCCTAATAGAAAACAGTAAGCAAGTGTACTGAACCCATAAACACCTGGGTTAATAATACTACTCAGTATGCAGTCTGGAAGTACTACTTTTTTGCTTCAGATGAGAGAAGGAGCAAAGTATCATCGGTTCCTAACTGTGTACAGCTTTAAAGAGTCCAACACTATGTCCACTACCAGAGCGAGAGCAGCTCCTGTAAATGGGAGCCATGGACTCCCACAATTTCTATGGTCAGTCTGATTGAGATGGGTATCTTGAGACAATATAAGAAATACGTTGTGCTGTCTGATGATCACCTACTACTCAAACAATGTAATGCAGTATGTGAGAAATGTATGTATTTAATGCCATTGGAGGCTAAAAGCTCACACACTGTCATCAATGATGCAATGATTAGCAGTAGCTCACATAAAACACGTTGCCCATCTTATGCCAAGGTTCAAAAGCTTAACATGCCCAAACCACAAAGACCTCCATAATAAGATAAGAGCATAAACCATCCTCAACAACATTCCAAGGGTGCAACTTGGGCAAAGACTACCACATGATTTAGTAACTAGGATCACATTGTCTCACATGTGAAGCCCATAATGCAGACATCCACATTACACAAACTGATGCACCATTCCTGAGGCTGAGTAAAGAAAGGGTCATGGACAGCTGCTTGTCTGGTTCCAGGATACACCAGATTATGCTTCCTCTTAAGTCCGTGAACACCAAGTACCATTATGACTCCATAATAGTACATGTGGGTGTACCCCATGGACTACATGAAGACACACATGATAGAGATGTTGGACTATGTAACCTAGGGAGGTATGAGCCTGGCACTGAACAGTTTTCTATTTTCTGCAAGGATAATTCCTTAATATGAGCAAAACATAATTACTTCGCTTTTGGTTTCATTTGAAGGGGGTACAATATCTGTCAGTCTGGGAAGATATGGTTGTCACACTGCACTACTTTGTCAGGGTGGTCTGTATCTATACCATTTTCTATATCAGCTAAAACATTATTCAACTCCCATAGTTCCTTTTTTAGGAATGCCAACCAGATCAACCAGAAAAACATAACAAAACAAAGTAAGGAGCATATAAAGGCACTACTGATGAATGCTAGGAGTTTCTAAAAAAAAAAAAACTTCACTCACTGCAAGCCCTCCTTACTTTGGATGGCATAGACGTCTGTGCAGTGACAGAGACATGGCTTAAATCATTAGAGAACACCCTGGTGGTGCAGGACTACAATGTCTTACATACATTTAGACCAGCCTCTGCAAAGGAATGGAGAAAAATTGGAGATGTCTTAATTTTTAAACAGAAAAGAATCACATTAAGGCTGGTTAAGCAGCATGATACCTTGAGATTCTACATGTCCACCTTACCATCAACAAGGTCCCTTACCTTATCCTGGCGAGCTACAAAACTCCATCTATGACCCAGAAATGTCATATTGCACACTTAGATGAAGTAGTGCAATTTAGCATTAAACACAATACCATATTCCTAGGTGACTTCACCTATCCAGCTCTAGACTAGAAAACATATACCACCACTAGTGTGCAAGCTCAGAGATTCCTGGACTTTATCAATGAGGGGCAATAACACCATTGACCTTGTCCTCAGTAATATTGGTGAATTATGCTCCATCTCTAGTGTAACATTCTCATTCATCAGGTCCAAAGAGCAAAACCTTCTCCCTCAAAATAGCAATAAAACCTGAAACTTTTTTCTGTAAGGCAGATTTCCTGTTGGCTACTTTTAAATCCCCCACCTCCAAACCCAGAAAGCTCTACTGTTTATGCAGAAAAATACTCCTCCTATGTATACCAACATTTAATACGCCACCCTCTTGGAATCACAGCATAAATAAGCTTTATTACAAGAGGGAAAATTAAAGTCAAGAATAAGAAGAGCAATCAATACCCAGCAGAATACAAAGCGAGTCAATTAAAACTACCAAGGTCAAATTTGATAACAAAATGCACCCAGGCCAAGGGCAACCCAAGACCTTCTTCAGATATAGCCACAATCTGAATGGGAATACAACACAGCAGTGTGTTGAGCTTACTGTAAATATCACCCCATATACTGAAGCTGTGTATATCCAATATCTACTGGCTGATAAGTTTATCTTGAGTTTTACCCCTTTCTCACCACTGATACTCTCATAAGAAATAACAGAAACCCTTACAGTCCTGGCTGTCATGTGAGTCCTGTAGGCTGTCTCAAAGGCCAAAAGATATAGCCTCGTTGGGCCCTAACAGCATCCCACGATGCATTATGAATAACTCGAAGCATGATATTTCTATGCCTTTAACAATACTGTTCAATCTCAGCATCCAAAGTGGCTTCATACCAAGTGAATGGAGAACAGCGACAGTCATACCCCTGTACAAGGCAGGTCCATCCACTGACCTGGGCAATTACTGCCCCATATGTACTGATAAACCTCATATAGGTTCACAGGTTCATAGGTGTTTACTAGGCTAAAGACCACGGGGGCCTTTTTATGCCTAGCCATGCATCCCAAATCTCTCACACATTTTGATATCCTTGATAAGTGTAAGCGTAGGCCTGAGAGATGAACCAATTACAGGTTACCTGTGTCCTTTAGAGACATAGGTGCCAAACCAGGGATGAATTTCCAGCTTCTCTTCCAATTGTCCAAGCTGCAATTGAATTGGATTAGGGAGGAACTCTGCTTCACATGGATGGGGAGCCTGTTCCATAGATGGGGTAGCCTCTGTGATACATACCTATCTCTCCTGCAGGTACTATTTATATTACAGGCAAGGTTTAAGTCTTTAGAATGGGTAATTCTGGTGCTGTTTGTTTTGTGGATATGCAGGAGGTCCATCAGAGTGGGGTATGACAATGCCCTGTATGCCAGGCATAGATCTCCCTTCAAAAGCCTGTAGGAGACAGAATACAGGGATAGGGCCTTGAGGCGGTCTGCCAAGGACATTTTACTTATAACAAATGCAAAATAAAAAATAAAATACAATCCAAGATATAAACGACCAACAAGACCAGGATCTTCCGCAATGAAAATTTAATCCAACCTCTAGCGCCTCGGCAGTAGCCTTCCAAGGAGAATGCATACAGAAGAAATGCAACAGATATTTATACAATAATATAAATCAATTAATCAATCAATAACTCAATCAATCAAGCAATTCAACAATTATACAATTAAAACACTTCAAATTCAAAGTTCATATAAAAACTTTCCAGTTACATTCTATATTAATGCCTCTAGGGGTTAAAGTGCTATATTTCAATATAAAAAGTTTCTCCTTATATAGGAGTTTTTTCTTTACATTAATATTATACCATACACTAGGAATATGTTCCAAAATTGTACCTAATAAACCTTGTGGGTTGCTACTATGATGTCTTTTTGAAGTGCATTGCAGGTGGACTTTCTATTTTCTCATTTCTAATGTCCATAACATGTTCCTGCATCCTAGTTTTAAATGCTCTTACTTTCGTCCACATAGAACATTCCACAAGGACATTTTAATGCATACACAATACTTTCTGTATTGTGTGAAAATTTTGCATTAGGTTGAAAATGTACTCCATTAATATACTGAAACATATCACATGGATATGTTCATAGTGAATCCAGATTGTAACTCAAACTTATACTAGGTTTCATAAATCTAGCATGGACTAGCATGCCCTTTATGTTTTTACCCCTTCTAAATGAGAAATTTTAATTCTTGTCAAGTATATCTACCAAATCCCTGTAGTTAAACAAGGAAGTCCAATAGAATTTGATAGTTTGTTTAACTTCTTCTGCCAACAAATCATGTCATAACTGCATATATTTTCCTTAAATTGCCTCATTTTTCTTTTGATCTGTCTTGATATCTGTTATTATAACCACTACTAGACTTACAAATGACAATAGCACTTCATCTACATTATAACCTCTTTTAATAAACAATTGTGATGTTTTCTGTAATTCACTATTTACTTCATTGGCTTGTTTAGAGACTGTAATGGGCAATAATAGTCACATGAATAATGCTGATGCATATGTTGTGAATATATCGAGTTGTACACTAAGTGAAGCTGCATTTTCTGCATTAAATCATGGTTTAAAATTAATTCCAACTGTTATGCCTAGATTACATATAATTAAAAAAGTTATGTATTGTCTGATATACAAATTGCATCTAGCATGTTTATTTAGGGATAAACAAAATGCTAATAGCCTGGTGAATAATTTAAACAGTAATATGTCTTATTCTGAATAATTCTAACTTCCTGAGTCCTGTCTGTGAGACAGTTGGCTATCCACTGGGTGACATATGGGTTTGTACCTAAACTCTTGAGTTTGTCAACAATGCCCCAATGGGGTATTGTGTCAAATGCCTTGGCCAGGTCAATGTAGGCAATGTGAATGATGCCCTCATCCATTGTTTTGCTGACCTTCTCTAAGAAGTCCACCAATCTGAGTAAGCATGATTTGCCCTTGATTAAACCAAACTGAGTTGGGTCCAGTGTCTGGAGGTTTACCATATCTCTATTAATCATCTCCATGCTAATTCTTTCCATGGCTTTACATATAAGACTAGTGAGACTTATGGGTCTGTAGTTTCCAATGTCTGTAGATGGCCTACCTTTGTGCAGAGAGATGACTGTTGCCTTTCTCCATTCATGAGGCATGGGGCCTGTTTGGAAGCTATAGTTAAATAGCAATTCCAGAGGCTCTGATAGGTCATGTTTCATGTTATTTAGAAGGCATCCTGGGATGTTGTCTGGGCCCATTGATCCAGTGTTCTTGGTCTTAGACAGGGCATTACATACCTGTTCCCTAGTGATAGTAGGGGGAGTTAAATTTGATGATATTTCCTGGGGGAAGGTTGAGGGGTAGGGAGGGCTAAAATCGGAGCTGAATGTATCAGCCAGGAGGTTGCTATATCTTCTGGCTAAGTATAGGTGGTTCCATTTACAATGGGATCTGTACATAATTATGTATTGCCTTTGAGGTTGTGGACATAGCTAAAGAATGCTTTATGGTTGTCCTTGGCCTGGGAGGCCAAACTTTCCTCAAATCTGGCTTTGGTAGACATTATTTGTCCTCTGAGTTGTTTGTTTAATTTGATGAGAGTGCTTTTATCCTGCTGGGTGCTGCACCTCATATTTTTTGCCATGATTTTCTTCCTTCTGCTATACAGCCAATTGATTTTGTGATTCCACCTGGGCAGCTTGTTTTCTGAGTTAGTTCTGTTCTTCTTCCTGGTGGGTACAGCTGCCTCTATGCAGCTATTAACATGCTTGCACAGGGTTTCTGTGATCAGTTCTGAATCAGCAGTAGTGTTCTCAAGGTTTATGGGGGCTTGAAATTTTGCCAGGTTCTCACTTAATAGCAGGAGGTTAGCCTTAGAATAGTTCATGAATATTCCAGGTTTAGCTGGGGGTCCAGGTTTTAGTTTTACTTCAAAGGAGTCAATTTTGTTGTCTGACCTTACCAGGGAAGGCATTGCAGTAGGGGATGTGTAGTACTTTCCCATAGTATTGAGGACCAGATCCAGTATAGTTGCATCCCTGGTTGGTGTACTGACTATCTGGTCCTGGGAGCTTGTGTTTACAAAATCCAGGAATCTCTTTGCATGTACGTTTGGCATCATATAGGATTCCCAGTTAACACTGGGGTAATTAAAGTCATCCATGAATATGGTATTGGGTTGGATGGTTAGTGTTTCTAATAGGTTTAAATACATGGTATGGGTTTCCTTGGTCATACAGGGAGACCTATACTTGCAAGGAAGTGGTACTGGATTTTGCCTATGGTGATTTGAACATGGAGCAACTCAAGTGCATTGTCCTGTTTGGCCAGCCTTGAAATATATTTATTTTTGATGTAAATAGAGATGCTTCCACCTTTAGTCCCTGTCTGTGAAGTAGCTGGCCTAAATGTGTGGAAGGCATTATAACCTAACACTGTTGGTGTGCTCTCTGTGGCTTTAAATCATGTCTCAGTAACTACACAGATGTCAGCATTCTCTAGGGTAAAGAGAGCTTCTAGGGAGTAGAGCTTTTTGTTTAGACTCCAAGCACTGAGCAGTAATAACTTTATATTTTCTTGATTTTAATTTGCTATGTCAAAAGTATTTTCAATTTGGCATTGCCTAAAAAAGGCACTATGGGGGAAGATGATGTTTTAGCTAATATTCAAAAGCCTAGGGAGAGAGGTGTAGACCATCCCTGGCAATGCAGCATGTTCCGTTGACCATATCCTTCCATGCTGACAAATATTGCACCCCCTTAGAATGACACCAAAACTACGCAATTTATTAAAGTCAATCATCTTTGTTCGTATTGTGGCATTATCCTTGAAGAAGGTAAAATGCTGCTGAATGCTAGGTTCATACCAGCTTGAGACATATAGTCCAAGAGCTCCATGATGTCTCTTTTCATATAGTCTAGGTAGGTACGCCTCAGGTCATTTACTCCCACATGAACTATGATGAGTCATGTTAATAATTGTGGTCCAATGACCTGAGTGCATGCATAATGTGGCAGATCCTAGCCCCTGATAAGCAACTGACCATGACTTTTCCTTAGCCAGCCTGGTCAGAGGGACATCAGTGTGTCTCACGATAGAGTCGCCAATGACTAGAATGTTGGATTGTGTGGTGGCTTGCCTTATGGTCTTAGATGTAAAGGCTCCATGAGATATAGCTCTATGTGCTGATGTGGGTGTTGCTTTGAAAGACCGCATTTGTGGCTGCTGAGGGTATTTGTTATGTGTATGTCATCTAGGATGTCTGTTTTTCAGGAAGGTTACATTTAAGTGCCTCAGCATATGTGGGCCAATATGTCTGCTTTGAATTGTAAATATGTAAAGCCACGTAAAGTCTTATCATAGAACAAATTAATAAAGACCAAGGAAACCTCCAGACACTGGACCCTCCCCACTTTATTTTCTTCAAAGGCAGATCATAGCTACACAACTTAGTGGACTTTTTCAAAAGAGTCACACAAGTAATTTATGAATGGAAGAGAATACGCACTGCCTTCCTTAACCTGGTCAAAGCCTTTGACACATTATCCCACTCAAGCATTGCTGAAAAGCTTGCTAAATTAGGATTAAATCCCTATGTCACCTGCTGGATTGCAAATTGGCTTATAGACAGGACACATGAAGTTGAGATAAGGGGAAGCCACCTCCACAAAAAGTCATGTCTCTAATGGGGTTTCACATGGAGCTCTGTTGGAGATGCTCCTATCTGGCATCAGTTTCTCTAAAGTAAAAGCAAACATCAATGATCTATGCTTGAACACGTTTGCAGATGACTGCAAGCTGGGAGCAGACAGTGAATCCCACAAAAACTCAGCAATCATACAGGAGGGGTCATCCCCACATGACTGGTGTCAGAGTAATGCTCTAAAGCTAAATGCCAAAAATGCCTGATAGCATTATCACATTGGCAATACACCCCTAAGAGTAGAAACAGTAGTTAGGTATTTCAAAAGCAAAAGCAGAGAACAGCCTATTCTTTGATGAATATGTCTCTACAGTTATATGGAAGGTCTTCTATACTGCACAGCTTATAAATAGACAGCTACTCTCTAAGTCCAGAGATATTATCTTCCTACTTTATTCAGCTCTCATTAGGTCCATCATTGAGCACAATGCCCCCTTTGGTTTGCACCTGTACAGACATTTGCAACACCTAGAGTGACCACAGAATACTGGATCAGAAGCATATATCCAAAACAGACGATCTCAAAGCCATGTCACTGTACTTATTCTCAAACAGACTACTAAGAATCAGTCCATGCCTGGCTTTGAAGGCATCCTCAGTCCCAATACTTATGGACTTGCTCTGCATCTGCAAGTCTAATGGTATTAAGAACACTTGGTCCAGGGACCTAAATCTCTACTGCAACATAAACAGAATGGTTTGAGAAACAGATGCATGTCTTATGAGCTATCAGTACTCTGGAACAGACTTCCCATCTGCATAAAATAAAGCTTATCCATGTTCTTATTCAAGCATAATTTATATTTCCCCCAAGACTGATCCTCTATCCTCCTACTGGACAGAGACAGTGCTTAAATGCCCTATCATACAGCAGGATCCTATAATACACTGAAGGTGTGACCACAGCAATTAATCATTTTACAAATGAAAACTATTTAAATAAAATCATGGCAAGGGTAAACAAACACCTATGGATAATATGGCTAAGTGACAAACAGGTATCATGGTAAGGCTTAAAATGTCCTGCCAGGGATGATAGCCTAGTATTGTCCTATGAACCTATGAACCTATTTGTTTATATCTTTAACCCACTTACTGTTTAGCCCAAATATCTGAATAAACTTGAACAAGTATTCTTTCAAAATGTGAACAGGAATGACTGTGGAAAAAGATGAGACATTTGCATTAATTACCTTAAAAGTAGAGTTTGGCTCATGGATTGAGTAATTGTGACTTACAGATTTGAAGCCTAGAAATGTATTTGGTATATATTTGTGATCTCTTGATGCTGCCTTGTAAGGTTTTACTATGTATACCTAACCCCTGTTTTTCTTGTGATGAATATTCCGCCCAGCAAAGATTACATTAGCCTACAGGAAAGTTAAGCAGCCCATATATCAACTTCCAGTTCCTTTTCAGTTTAGTTTTTTCCTTTTTAAATGGGCACACCCAGGGCCCAAATCCAAAAAAACTTGCTCTCCATGTAAAGTTTACTCTGGTGTATTATGCTGGGGTAAGTCACTTACAATGAGAGCAGATCTTTTCCACTCTGGCCCCTAGAAAGGTTATCTTAATAGTGAAATGATGAGATCTGTAAATACAAAACACCATCACAGTATATGGCTACAGTTTAGCTGTTATTATTGCACCATATATCTTTGCCTGTCATGTTTAAGAGTAGCTGTGATAGACTGAGATATAACCATCATTTTAGGCTGTCTTCCTTCTGCATATAAGACAAGAGTAGAAAAGCGTGTGTGTACAAAATGGTAGTTTTGCACAATTCAGCAGCATTTCATTTATTCTATAGAACTGCATTTATTTCGGTTGTTGAATAAAGTGCCCCCTAAAAAAAGTCGGATTTGACATTTCTGTAGTCTTAATCTTATTTGCCATTATACCCAAGAGAAGTTTGACTTTATGGAGGTATGTTTGGTACATTAAGTCAGTTATATACTGTCCAAGGATACAAGAAAGGCACTAGGATCAGAAGCCTTTTAAAAATGGTTCCAAATCTTTCTCACTACTAGGATTGCATACTGGCTGCTCCTGACTCTAGCATTAAACATTAATCGAATAAACATCTATATCACACCATCAGCATATCATAATGCAAAAACTTAGCTTCGATATAACTATGAGAGCACAAACATACATGGGGAATATTATATGATGTGTGAAATTAAACAGAAGTTCAACAAATTAAAGCCTAATAATACCATAGCAAATTTACCAGTAGCATTTTGTAATTAGCAAAAGGAATATAATGGTTTTCAGAAGAAGGCAACAAAGAATGGTATACTATTTCATTTTATTCTGGACTCGAGTTTAGTTCAGAAAGCTTGATAAAAGGAACATTCTTAATATGGTACTTTTAGACCACCAAGACATAATAACAAGAAAACACAGGTATGATTATTTAGTAGTGGTAATAATGGGGTCTGGTTTAAAGTTATGAATGGGGACAGTGGAAGATTTTTCACCCAGTACTAGATGAACTTTAAAAGAATGAAATATAAGTTATGTATAACAGACTTGAAAATATTAAATATACTGAGGCTGAAGTGTCTGGTGTTGATTGACTAACCTGGGGAAAAACAGCTGGTGAATTAAGATGATTATAGTATCATGCACAATTGAAGTTGTAAAAGAGCTGTTGGAAGCAGAAAGCATTCAGATCGAAGACATATAACAAAAATTACTAGAACAAAGTGAAGACCCTTTTTAGAAGATGGAAAAGAGTCTTCAAAAAATAGTGCCAAACAGCAAGGATGACATAGTTCATAAACAAAGCTAGCGGGAGGAAGGATATATAATCTTGTTAGAACAAGAATACAAAAGCAAGAAAAAAGATCACGTGGAATCCATTTATTTATTTAATCCTTCTTTCTGTCTGCCTTTTACTTATCAATCAATCTATCAGTCATCATGGAGAACATCAAAAGATAGATCTTACAATGGGCAGGAGATGAACTTTGATGAATGAAAGGAAGGCAGAGTATTTAATTATCAACATTCAACTAAGAAGAGAATGAAAGTAAATGTATACAAATCTCAAAGCCCAAATGAGCTACCCCTAAGGGTAGTATAGGAAATAGATAAAGAAGTTAATTTGCCACTGAACAAATTATTCACTGCTTTTTAAAAATAAGGATTATTCCAAAAATTATTTATGTCAGATGGTGTGCAGTAATTTTTGTGATGCTGAGTAACAATCAGGTGGACTTACATAGTTCATCTTTGTGGAGTAACAGTAAGACTGCAATTGTGACAATAAACACTGGTGCCCACCTCTTGTGAAATGGGAAAATGAAATGTTATACAGAAAGAATGAGAAACCCTAAGACAGAGATAGAGAGAGAGAGCAAGATCATTGTTAAGAAACCTGATGGAAAAATAAATAGACATAAAATGGAAAGAAATGTTAAGCACAGACCATTCCTGGGGAAGTGAGAAGACTTGAGTCTGAAAGACAGTATGCATGTAGTAGAACAGTACAAGAGTGGAAGATATGGGAATGTAGATTCACAGAGAAAATTAATGAGATTATTTTTTACAGAACAAGTGGTGGATTACTAAGAAATGTATCTAATTTATTTACTTAGCATTAATACGGTGCAAGGATTTAAAAGGACATGCAACTAAGGGGAAGGAAAAGTGAAAGCTGCATTCAGGATTAGATCTGAAGGCAAATTTGTCTTTTTTCTATTCCATTTTCAAAGTCATATTGTTTGTATGTAGACATCTATATCATCTTAAACAAATTACTTTTCAGTTGTTTCTATTACAATTGCTATGAATAAAGAGTACAACATTTCTGAAAATATTTTCTTTCTGCAACATTACAGTGCTGTCAGCAAATGGGCTGAGTCATTTTCATGTTTTTCACTAAATTAATCTTGCAGAAGTTAGTAATACCCAAAACAGCAGCCAATCAAGCTTTGTATTATCTCATGGGCATGCAGAAAATGTATGTCATTGGTTTTCCACACTTATGAATTTAAGCATAGTGCCCATCATGATAACTTAGCTACAGCACTTAATTTGTGTCCTCTGCCCACAGACTGGCAACTTACATGATTTAAAATGAATTCAGAAGGCATTCAAAATCAGCACAGATATATAGTGAAGTACAAACCCATGAAGAAGCAAATACAGACATTACTTTAAATGAAATGCATCCTAACTAAAACATACAGTAACAAGTAAACTTACAATCATTATGTCATCTGTTAAATATATGGGTATATAGTTTTAATGACTGTGAGTGAGATTAAATGGTACAGAAAAAGTTCTTCAGAAATTATTTAGAATATAGCCCTGCTGGAGGTTATACCATACTTCCTTCATCTGTGTCTTATTTTCAAGCCTGACAATATTACATGATAACAGATGGGTGAAATATCTGCAACAAGGGGAGAAACACATCTGTAGAAATTAAGAAATAGATTTACTTTCAATAATCTATGTGTTCTGAACACTATATGTTTAAATGTCAGTGTAGATCTGGATAAACTAACCCTTTCAGGATTTTTTGTGCTGCTAAATGACTGAAAACAGGACACCTTGAGTGTATGCGTTTGACTGATTCTTCTCTGCATGTGGATTAGGTGAAAAGTCTGAAGATTTTCAGTTAACATTGCTGCATTTTCTAGGAAAGAAGACATAAGGCATGTAATGAAAACAAAGAAAATAACAAATTAGTGTCACTCATTATTGTCAGCCTGGAAAAAATTTACATTTTTGACCATATTTTTGTCTGCCCGCAGCTAACGGTCAGCCATCCCCAGATTGCTTTCTAGTTCACCAGGTCTCCTGGACCCACTCAATCTCCTCTGACTATACCCAATACATACCTAGGGCTGCTGAGTAGATCAAAGTCCCTAAAGACCCTACAGCAGCATCACACTGTTACTAGAGAGAATTTTTTTCCACCCTGTGCATGCTCAGTACCACCCAGAAAGGAGGATGTGCAATGGGCATTAACACTGAACAGCTGCTCAATTCCTCAAGTAGCTGAAGTCAGCAGGATGCCACATCTATTCTCAAGTAGCACCTACATAAAGTTCCCTAGTCTTCACCAAGGAAATCAAACTGCAACAGTCTGTACAGAAGGTGAGCCGTTCCCTCCTGCCTCCCAGGGTGATCATGGCCATATTCCCTTGCCAGCAGCTCAGTTGGCCAAGCTGCAAATTGAAGCTAGGTTACCTAGTCAGGACTTTATCCTTATTTATTATGACACTGGCTAATTTGCAATTTGTTACCCATTTGCTCTTTACAGAAGCAATAGATCATATAAAGACTGCAGATGAATATATTACTGAGCCTGAAAAATGGGGCTAAGGATTTCATTCAGTGAGCTTCACAATTCTTCAGTAAGAGAAAGAAACATCTGGTGTTATAAGGAACAATATACAAGGGGCAAGCTTACATAAGATATGGCTCTGACCTTACCAAAATTTGTGGACATGTGCAGAACAAGCATAATTTCTGGTGTGTGTGTGCTCATAAGCAAGCAATGCTATATATGTTTAGTTATGTGCAAGTAAGCAGATGCTGCAGTCAGAGTATAATTCATCTTGGGGGAAATTAACAAAAAAACATAGTATGTTAGTGTGCAGGTTCCATTTAAGTATGACGTTTATTTTTGCTCAAAATACCTCCAGGTCTACATGCAACGAGGAAGAAATTCCAGTATGGTAACCTTTCCATCAACAAAACTGGATAATAGTGAAACACTTCATAAATTTATTAATCATTTTTCACCACTCATACAACTGAGTAATCTAAAGGCATGACACTTAGAAATGTCAACAATAAAAAAGATGATATTCTAGATGCACTTGAATATTCTATCTCTCTTTTACAACAGAATATAATGGATCAGTGTGCCACTATAACTGAATACTCAGAACAAATGGATTAGTTAAAACTCTGGTCTAAAAATATAGACCTAATACTGGATGGTCAAGAAATTCAGAGCTGTATGAATACATTAGAGGCTCTACACATTTTATTTTATAGGGGAAGAGTTACTTCTTCTATTTCAAAGGAAGATCCTCTCCCCAATTATTACAGAAAAAAACATACCAAGGTCTTATAACAAATAAGAATTCAAACATCCTATGCCATATTATAATAATAACTTCAGTGACCTAGAGGTAACCTCAAAGAGTAGCAGATAGCTGGACCCAATTTGAAGGTTGCAGGAATTCCTGTTTCTGTCACAGAAAACAAGCAGAAGGCCAAAGGTTTTGCAAGTGGAGCAAATAACCAGTTCCACTTCCCAGCTAAAGACTCCATTAGTGTGAATGACCAGCAATCCAAAACTGATTCTTCCTATGGAGATAGAGGCCTTCCTTGAAAGGTATGCTTCCCATAGGCACTCTAAAGATCACAGTACTGTGGGAGGCACCTGTATTGATGCTCTGCTTCAGTACTTGATGAGAGAAGAAGTGACTGCTCTACTCCTTTTACCCTACGAATTTACCTGACAGAAAAAAGTTGAGTGTCTTCCTCCTCGCAAGCTGTCACCTCACCTTCCCAGAAGAAACTATACCCTAAGCACTGTGTATTCTCCTGTGTCCTGACTCTGCAAAGCTGTGCCCACCCCTTTTAAATGGACTACAGTGAAAATGAGGAGGAAGACTCCATGTTAATGTCCACTGAAAAGGTTTGAAAACAAAATAATCTTTCAAAATCTGTGTCAGATAACACCAAATTTTTAGTTCATATGTGATGGACTTCAAGCAGCAACCTTGTTGGTAATAATGTCTCCTTTCCTGGTTCTTTTTTTTAAATATTTTTATTCAGATTTTAACACTCAAATAACAATTAATAAGATTTGGGATGTAGAGAATTACATAAATTAAGAAAGAAAATGAAAAACAAGCAAAAAAAATATTTCCAGAGGTGTCCACAGTACAAGAATTCTAAAAGATTGCAAAAACTTAACATTAATTATTTAAGTATTTACAACTGCTTATTTAGCAGCTCTTTAAATTTCATCCAAGTATTGTAAGAATAACTGATTCCAGATGTTCTTGTTTTGATTATAATATGTTTTGCTTGACAAATCGCGTTTGCAATGCTAACAAATTCATTCATAGCTGGAGTAGATTCACTTTTCCAGTTCTTGGTAACAACTTTTCTTGGCATTGTTAAAATTCTCCATGAAAGTGGGTATTTTTATTTTGTGACACAAGAAGAAATTGGAATATTAAATAGAATTTTAGTGATTTGGTTAAAATAAATTTATCATTGAATAGAACCTGTAAAAAAGACTGATATTATCCCAGAATGGATTAATTACAAAACTATCAAAAAACATATGTTGTCAATCAGCTTTAACATTTAATTTAGATCTCCACCAATCCACTCTTTTTTGTACATTAATTCAACTCTGTGAGGTGTGATAAAAATTCTGCGAGTGAATTTCCAGGAAAATAATCCCAATTTTAATGAGGAAGTAGTTTGTTTTGCAATATTAGCATTATTTTTTTATCATTTTCACTTGGATAGTTTTTATTTATGAGTCTGAAATATTCCTAATAGCTTTGTTATTATTCATGAGTCTGAAATATTCCTAAGAGCTTTCTTTGGAATATTTTGTTGTATTTTTAACCACTTTATATATTTTAGAAAGAAGTCATTTTCTCGGTATACACTGTTGTATCAGAATAATTAGAAAATCAATAAACTTAGATACAGTTTTTCTTACTGTTGGTTGCATTAAATTACTCTTATGTTTCACAACTTGTTTACAATTTTGTATGCCTAACTGCATTTCCTTACACAAATCAAATTTATTTATTATATAATCTACCATTTGCAGTTGTTTTACTAGTTCTTGAATCCATTCATTTGCTGATAATTTATTTGACATGTTTGTGTATATTATGTGCTGATACAAGAGGTTAGGCTAAGATGCGGTATAGAGGCAGATACTCCAGATGTAAGATGTCAGTTGGAGTGATCTTCACTATCAGCATTCAATTTCAGAGTGACAATAATGAATCTGCCAATGAGCTCCATATTGATTCTGCTCTCAATGCATTTTCAGATTTTTAATCAAGGTTCATGTGCTCAGCACTCCCTCTTAGTTGTAAGAAGTTGCTGGTTTCATTTGAAGTAATGAGTTTACTACTACAGTTTAGAGAAGAAATAGGACTTTTTTCATCCTTTTTGGTCCACAATTTAAAGCTGAGGGGGCAATGCCAGTTTGGGGAATTGTACAGGGTGCTAGAGAGTTAGGTACTCCTCAGCTTCAGTCTGTTTCTATCTCAGTGAAATAATTGAATAGTTTGGAGGATTTCTGGGAAGCATCTTAATAAATGTTTGGCTACAGTTCAGTTGTGCATTTCTACTGACTCCATTTCAAATCACAGTTACCCTGTACTAAATTTTATCTATTGCTGATTTATAAACATTTTAACACGAGGTGGCAGGCTATTTTGCATTGTACTTTAATTAATAGAGTTGATTCCATGTGCCATTATTGTTTTGCTATTTGTGTATGCCATAAATTTGCATAAGAAAGGTTGGTCATTGCTGAAAATGAATACAATATAATGCAATTTAAAAAATTCTGATACATAGTTCAAAGCATATATGGAAATGTACTGTAGTCACAGGACTCCTACTTTAAAGCTACAGTCTACAACAAAGTTTAGATTGTGCATTTTTCCTTACTTACAGCCATTAATATTTATGCATTTCAGTGGTAGCCTGCATTCTGCTATATTTACTACATCATGTTTTTCCAATGACTGTCATCAACTATGACTGCTCTGAGTCGTATCTTTGTGTGTACATTAATCAGTACCATTGCACAGGGTTATTATACTGCATCTCCAGCAGCTGGCTTTTTGGCAGGTAAATTATTATAAGTATTTGCTTAATACCAATCCTGTCCTTTGTTTCTAATTCTTTCTACCATCTCTTCACTGTGCACTCTTGTATCCTCTTGTCTTCTTCTGTCTCCCAAATCTAGTTCACAAGACTGTTTTCAGCTTTCCTGTACTTGTCTCAACCACCACAATCTGCCATCTTTGACACTTCCTGCAACTGGAGTTATTTGGGCTTTTACTCTAATGTGTCACTTTTTCATCTGTCCCACAGTGTGCATCCCATCTCAGCCAGTTCATCTCCATAACCTGTAGCTTTCTCAGCTGTCTTTACTGCCTTAGTTTCTATACCAGACCATGGTACAGTCACACCACCATTTTGTATACCTTACTTTTCAACTTCTTTTGCTTTTTTCTGTCACACACTAACCCTGACACACTGGTCCAGTTGGCTGGGAGCCCATTGATTCTGTTCTGACCTAATCATTCAGAATGTCCTTCTCCTCAACCACTCCACCCAGATTTTTAAGGCTGTTAACTTGTTCTGCTATCCTATCTTTTATCTCAATTTTCAGATGATTCTGATTTGCTCCATTTGCTGCTTGGTTTCACCTCATGTGCCCTCAGTTTTGCATTTCTTTCCTCTATCATTTGCTGAAGTTTGCATTCAGTGCCTGCTTGTAATACCACATCATATGCATACAGCAGCTTTGTTGATCTGTTCCTGCCAACTTGTTTGCTAATATAGTCCATCACCAGTATGAACAACAGTGGGCTCAGAGCTGAACAATGATGCACACTCAGTCCCACTGGGATCTCCTCTATAAGAATAAACACTGTTCATACTTGTGTCATTGGGTCCTTGTACATAGCCTGCCCTAATTCTATCAATGTTTCAGGGACTGAATTGAAACCATCTCAGAACTGCCCAAAATCAGCTTTCTTGGGACCTAGTCATATGTGTTCTCCATGCTAGGAATGTCCAGTTGGAATCTTTCTTCATCTCTAGTTTCTTCTTAACTATCTGTCTCATTGTGAACCAGATTAATGTTAAAATGGGGCCCTAAGCAGGGTAATCGATCACCCACAATTTTACCAAATTAATGCATACAGATTATTACTCATGTATTGAGCAATAATTTGCATTTTGAACTGGCTTATACGCATCTGTTTGTAAAGCATGTGTTGAGTCTATGGGAGATGTACAATGCTCAAGACTTCAATGGTGACAGTAATTTAGCTGTAATTTATTTTCCCTACTTCTAGAATGTAAGTAGATGGTCTCAATCATCCCTGGTTTCTTAAACTTACTGAGAAAAGGAAGTTTTGACTATACTTATTTTTTCTGCTATATAAGAAGCCATTTCCCACACATCATGATCTTTTTTTTGAATCATTTTGGTCTGATGAGCTGGGCTTCTTCATGTCAGGGGAAATAGAGCTCAGATTCTTATTGCATGGAGGAAATTTAGAAGTACCCCAACTTAAGCATTCATCACTTGTAAACACATTGACGGAAGTCATCATTCCCTAGAATGACTTAAACAGAGTGAACTTCTGTAAGATGAAAATTGACAGTGATGTCAAGTACTCAGAGGTGATTATCATCATATGATTTTCAGCTGCCGGATGAATCAAGAATTTAAGACATGCTACAAGTTACACAATTCTGCCTCTTTTGCCTTAAGATTCCATCTACCCCCAACACTTATATAAAGAGTGTGGCTGCTTGCCACTAATACTCAAACACAGCAGATTCTCTTAGATAGTGAGCTATGGTTTATAGGTTTGTAGTTTCACAGGTATATACTAATCAGTTTAGTAAACCATTAATAGCCTAGCCACTGCACTGTCACTATTTGCTTCCTCTTTCCATAAGGGTCTGTTGAACTACATCCTGGAGGATTGTTGGATCCTTATTCAATCACCCAGTCAGGATTTAGTGACAGGGAGATACCTTGTTTGATTTGGAAAGGCAGCTTATTCAATACATAGGGGATTCCTTTGGGAGAAGTATCTATTCAGCCAATATGTTGTTTTAATACTACAATGTAGATTTAGAGTCCTAAAATGAGTATTAGTTGTTGTATGTGTTTACAAACAGGATAAACATCAAGGAGAATAGAAGTTGTTTATAACCTTTTAAGCTAAGTAAGAGGCCATAGCATAGAAATCTGTAGGAGACAGATTGGAGTGATGGGACTATTAAATGTTCTCTCTAGCTTAGTGAGTTCATACCTGAATTTTTCTTGGTGAAGAAGTATTGTGTTTTTTTTTTTTTTTTTAAGTTGTGCAATATACCTGAATGGGTATATGATAAAGGGGGCACTATATTAAATTATAAATCTGATAAGAGAGAAATTGTAATGGGCTAGAACTTTCTTGAACCTGGAAGATATGCCTTTAGTCATTAACGGCACTATGAGGAAGGATTTCTAAGGATAGTTGAACTGTTGTGGTCAAAGACAGTTTGCTGTCCATGAATGTACCAATACCTTTTATGTTAATATTTATTCTGAGGTGGATATTGTTTATGATGTAGGTGCAGGGGACGTTCATGCATCTCATGGAGAAAAATACATTTTTTTCATGCTAAGCTGAAGACATGGCCTTGACATCAGGAATGTGTGTCAGTTAGACCCCTTTGGAGAATAAGGATGTTACTGGGTGAGTTGGTGACAGCTCTTAGTTTGGGGTAAGCAAACGTTGGTAGCCTGATACCCCTGATATGGGCATGAACATCAGCAAATTATATGCTGAAGAATAGTGGCCCCCAAAACAGAGCTGTATAGGACACCACTGATGGTTTTGCCTTTTTGAAGATCATACCACCACCTCTGACTGGTTGCTGAATGAAACTCAGTGCTTTTCAAAGACTTACAAATAGAACAACATTTTATTTGTTCAGTTTTTCAATAATTTCAAGAGTGTGAGACAGTGTCAAAGTTCTTGGCTAACTCCAGGTAGGCAATGTCATCATATTTGCAATCATCTGGTGCTTCAGTGAGCTTCTCAAAATAAACATTCAGATTTAGGAAACAGGATTTACCTAGTACAAAGCCAAATTAGCTATAATCAGGGGTTTATAGGATGCCAATATCATTGTTTATAAGCATTAAAGTATGTTCTGTCACTTCAAATAATGCTGGTTAACCTAATTGTTCTCTAGTTTCCTGGGGTGATGTCAGGGTTGCCAAAGTGCCCTGATACCACAATAACCCTCCTCCAGGCCTTGGACCCACAGAAAGTAGACACACACAGACTAAACAGATTTAAGACATATCAGTGAGGCAGTGTTTTATGCTAAAAAAGAAGAGGCAGCCTGGTATGTTATGTAGATCTTTGGCTTTAGTGTTTTTGGCCCCGGAGTCATCTTTTAAGATTAGCTGTTATAGGCAATGGCACTGACTGAACAGAGTAAGGACACGAACAGAAAGAGGACTGAGGAAGAGTTTGAAGTGATTTATCTTGTTTACTAATTAAGTAATTACTTAATTAGCATTTGTTTACTGGGAAAGTCTGACTGGACCATGACAAGTCCCACTCAGAGGTGGCTCATTGAGAAAAACTTCACAGTTAAGAAATTTGACAAGATATCATACAATAGAGGGATGAACAGCAAATGCTTGATCTTATATATATAGGATAGAAAAATAAGTTTTTAAAGAAAGAAAAAAAATGAAGAGATATAAATCCTGGATATAATTACATTCCACAGAGTTAGATTCAGTTTTACTAAGTAGCAATGATAATGTTAAGAACTTCGATTACGTTTAACAGACAGATGCAACAGAATATCGGTAAGGGCATTTTTAGTAGATAACAGACTGTTAGAATTTCTATGTAGGGCTAAACAGTTGGGTCTTCTGGTGAAAACTGAGAAGCTTAGATTATGTAAGAAGACCAAAATGACACCTCAGATAGAGGACAGATGAATACAGACATGATCTGATAATATGCTGGCAATATCTTCAGCATCTAAGTTGGTGGTACCATTGTAGACTAACTCGGTGCAGTGCTGAGTATTGATCCCAAGATTCCTTATGTAGATTAACTCGGTGCAGTGCTGAGTATTGATGCCAAGATTCCTTATGTAGATTAACTCGGTGCAGTGCTGAGTATTGATCCCAAGATTCCTTATGTAGATTAACTTGGTGCAGTGCTGAGTATTGATCCCAAGATTCCTTATCTAGATTAACTCGGTGCAGTGCTGAGTATTTATCCCAAGATTCCTTATGTAGATCTCGGTGCAGTGCTGAGTATTGATCCCAAGATTCCTTATGTAGATTAACTCTGTGCAGTGCTGAGTATTGATCCCAAGATTCCTTATGTAGATTAACTCGGTGCAGTGCTAAGTATTGATCCCAAGATTCCTTATGTAGATCTCGGTGCAGTGCTGAGTATTGATACCAAGATTCCTTATGTAGATTAACTCGGTGCAGTGCTGAGTATTGATCCCAAGATTCCTTATGTAGATCTCGGTGCAGTGCTGAGTATTGATCCCAAGATTCCTTATGTAGATCTCGGTGCAGTGCTGAGTATTGATCCCAAGATTCCTTATGTCGATAAAAAGGAGTTGCATTTATTTTTATATGAGGTGGCAATATATAATTTGTAAATGGCTTTGCAAGTATTGATCTTACACCTGAGCTCTTTGCTTTTGTTACTTCAGGCATGAGACTATTCCAGTTTATTTCTTAGAGTCAGCAAGTTTTTTTCTTATTTTTATTGTAAAATTTGTTGCTATCTGCCATAAGGGCTTGACTCTATGTTTAGCACTGTATTTGTGTTAGACAGAGATAGATGATTTTATGTGGGAGTTTCCGTAGGAGTATAAATCAGTGGTATAAGTGGCCACAGTTGCTATGGGTTCCCCATAGTTTGGAGGGATGTAGATCTCTTTGGGTAATGAGAGTGCTAGAAGATTGTCCCTTGAGAAATCTCCGAAGATTGTAAGATTTGACGGCATCTTAGACAGCATCTTTATGGAAAAAGGACAGCACAGTTGTCTGATATGATGAGTGAAGGACCGACTATAGGTGTGGAGAATAGTGGTACCTTATTTGTAAAAACAAAGTCCAGTACATTTGAGCCCCTTACTAGGGGATTGTAATGTCTAGTCTGAAAGTTAAGACTGATGATTCCAAGGTATCTCTGTACATACATGCCTGTTTTTTATGGCAGTTGTTTCTAAAACCAAGTACTATATACACATATAATGATATCAGTTATAGAGTTAACAATGCTACTAATGGGATAGAAAGTAGTGCAGTAGGGTAGAACAAGGCTCTCTCTCTCTCTCTATATATATATATATATATGGGTCCAATTCAGAGATCAACTTTTCAGAAAGTTGAACTTCATATTGTGGTGACCATATGATTAACTTTCCGAAAATTTAAAGCTTTTGTATGGAGAGCATTGTACAGTAGAGATCAGAGAATTTATAATTTTCCTCACTGTAGTGCAATCTCAGAGTTGTTATATACAATATTCAGGGTGTGGGAGGGTGCAGTTCCTTCATGTGATATACAAGAGGGCTTGGATCTTGCAAAAAACATAGACTGTTTGTTGGTTTGCATCATCTGACTTTTCAGAAAGCCAATCATATGAAGCTCAAGTTTCTGAAAAGTCACTGTTCTGACACAGATCCATGACATACACAGACACACACACACACACACACACACACACACACACACACACACACACACACACACACACACACACATATATATATATATATAGATGATGATAAGGGAGAAAGACAAAGGATATAGGCACAGGCGCTAAAAGACTAGCAAGCAGAATACATAACACTCATTATGATAAGAAAGGTACAACATGTATATAAAAAAGGCCACAAGACTATCATGTCCAGTAGACTTATTCAAAAGAGATAGTAGGTGTCACATTATACAGGTATGCATGCCACAAGACCAGCCAGAGTCATACTACAATTTAGAAGTGATACAATAAGCTATAACTCCTGCAGGATATAGGCACAGAAACAGCATGTAAAGTAAATGGTGATAGTAATGTACCAACTCCTTCACTCAATGCTTTCTGGAATTCATAAACTCCAATACCCTTGATCAACTTATCCACACTCCCACCAGGGGCAACAATATCCTGGAACTAGTCATTACCAATATGAATGACCAGTGTTCCACACCTGAAGTCAACGCCTCATTGGTCCGCTCTGACCATAAGCTAAATACCATAGATATCCACATCCTGCCTTAACCTTAATTAAGGAAACCATGGTAAAAAATTTCTCCAAAGCCAACTTCATGCTTCTTAAGACAGAAGTGGTGAACTTCATGATACCCATGCAGATGGACAATACAGTTACGACTACTGAATCCTACACAATTGCACTTTATAAGCACTGACATGAGTGCATGGATCATGCTATCCCAAACAGAACCAAGACTCTATCCTCCAAAAAAGTAAACCAATCTGGTGGTCCCCTGCCATAAACAAACTGTACAACAGAAGGAAGAAACTCCTGCAAAAGAGAGTAAAATCCCATGAGTGGAGGAGCTCCCTGGTCAGCCTCAGTAAGAAGCTGCGATCCCAAAATCCTCCAAAGCTAGTTACGAAAACAAAATCGCCACTGATTCTAAAGACAACCACAAAGCATTCTATAGCTATGTCAAGAATCTCAATGGCAACACTCAGATCTGCTTTGAGTTACAGCACAATGGCACTAAATATACAGACCCAACTGATACTGCCAACATCCTGATAGATAGGTTCAGTGCTAACTTTACCCCCCTTTCACCCCCTAAAGAGCCCATCTCTATACCGGAAGAAAGCAAAGTTCCTGTTATCACGGCTGCACAGGTAAAAAACTCACTCTCCAAAGCCAAGAACACAGCATCCATGGGACCAGACAACATCCCAGGCTGCATTCTACATGGACTACAGAACGAAATGGCACCCCACCTAAATACCATGTTCAATCATAGCCTCACCTCTGGCTTTGTGCCTGCTGAATGGCGCACAGCAACGGTTATCCCACTCCACAAGGGGGGAGCCACCACAGACCCCAGGAACTACCGCCCCATTAGCCTGACGAGCCTGGTCTGCAAGGCCATGGAACGTATCATCATGGAACTTATAAACAAAGATATTGGTAATCTCCAAAGTCTGCATCCCACCCAGTTCGGGTTTGTAAAAGGCAGATCATGTCTCCTAAACCTGATAGACTTCTTTGAAGCAGTCACCAAAGCCGTAGACAAGGGTAAGGTGGTTCACACAGCCTATCTAAATCTTGCCAAGGCTTTTGACACCATCCCCCACTCTGTAATTATGGATAAACTCACTAAACTAGGTATAAATCTCTATGTCACAGGATGGGTTGCCAAGTGGCTCACTGACAGAACCCACACTGTGAAAGTAGCAGACTCCAAATCCGACTTCAGACCAGTGACAAGTAGAGTACCACAGGGTTCAGTATTGGGTCCTCTCCTGTTTGATATCTACTTCTCTGAAGTACAGGCTAACACAGAAGGTCTTTGGCTAACGAAGTTCGCAGATGACTGCAAACTAGGAGCCATAATCAAAACTCCTAATGATGTGGACATCCTACAAAAGGACCTCACTGAGACAGATGCCTGGTGTCAAAGCCATGGCCTCAAGCTCAATGCCAAAAAGTGCACTGTCATCCCCTTTGGTAAAAACTCTGTACCCATGAACTACAACATAGGCGGTAGTATACTTAACAGTGAAAGTGTGATAAGAGACCTTGGGACACAGGTGGACAGTAGTCTCTCCTTTGATAATCACATTGCCACAGTAGTCAGGAAATCCTTCTACATGGCACACCTCATCACAAAAGGTTTCTCATCCAGAAAAAAAAAGAGGTCATTGTTCCCCTCTACTCATCACTCATTTGGTATGTACCTCACAAGACATCTACAACAACTGGAAAGGCCGCAGAAATACCTCACAAAGAAGATTACCGGCCTCAAACAGATGCCCTATGCAGACCGTCTCAAAAAACTCCAGCTTTACTCCATCGTATATCGCCTACTCAGAGGTGATCTCTGCCTAACATGCAAAGCTATGTCAAACCCAGAGCTGTTGGGCATGCTCCACTTTAAGAAATTCCAATCCCTCCGATATATATGCTCTAGGGAGCTAAACCTTGTCACCACATTAAACTGAACATGCCGGAGGGATAGATTCCTGTCCCAGAGACTTCCCATACTCTGGAATAAACTACCTATCTATATCAAACAAAGCTCCTCATTAGGACTCCTTAAGAAAAATCTTGATGATTGGATGGGAAATAGGAAATTCACCCCAGAGATCACCTCTGTGGCTCTGCTCGACAGTCGCACAGGAAAATAATTTTCTTGGGTGGCAAAAGCCAGGGTACCTTTTTGGCTGGGCTTGTATAGGCCCCAGGGCCGATAGCCTAGTACCTACCTATGAACCTATGAATAGTGACAATGACACAGGTTACAGTTACATGTGCTACATGACTATTAAGTGCAGCAAAACAGTTTTGAAGTGATACAAAGAGCCAGCATAGACACGGGTACCACAAGCCACTGCATGCACAGTACAATATTTTAAAAGTGGTAGACTGATGTCACAAAACTTCGCAGAAACAATACAAGCCAAAACTGATACTCAGGTGCCACAAGAATTTGCTTATACAACAATTAAAACATGACACAAACACCAGCACTGGTGATACCGTCTGTAGCCAGTGCAATAAATCAGTTGATATCCAATACAATAATTAATTAGACATATATATGTTATTTGCACCAATTTAGAAACTGCTGCATTTTGCATAGCTAGGTAAGATATTTACTAAGATTTAACTGGTGATATTGCAGGTACACTGGAGTATGTTGAAAACAGCAGCTGCCCAGTGACCACTGAGTTGCAGAGATTATGTACAATGTGCTACTTATTGTAGCTCAGCATAAACCACCACAAACCCATGCAATACAGCTGCTTTTAAAGCAGGCAAAAAAACAGCAATAGAAACTGATGGTGCAAGCTAGCAGCAAACACAAAAGTTGAAAACACTGCAAGGTCCATTTACGTCAGAAAAGCAAACTGCAAAAATAGCTGCAAACAGTAATTAGTGTAACAGCTACACAGTTCTCATTACTAACTTACAAAGCCAGGTATGTCACTTCCCTGGTGTTTTAAGGATCAGGTATGCTTTCATTTACAGATAAAAATCCCAGCAGTAATTAAAGCAGGTGGCAAAAACAAGCAGTCATTAAAAACTGGCTGTGTTAACAAGCTAACAGCAAAGAACACTCTTAGTTCCTTTTTTTCCCTAACAAAAGAAAAATGGTGATGCTATCAAGTTAAAAGCAAATAAATATTCAGAACATGACAGGTTTGCTGTCTCTCAAACTAGTAATATACATACTGCAAAAAAGTCTAAATGCATACATATATACTAACTACTAGCAGGATCACAGTTCTCAACATTAGCTTAAAAAACAGACAAAAGTAATCTGCCTGAGGATGTATGGATAAGTGGTTACTTTCACCTAAATAATGGTATTTAAAGCAGGCAAAAATAAACAACCGATAGAGAAATGATATACTAACAAAGTGAAAGCAAATGAATAAACAGAACATTATAATTTCCTCTTGTTTCAAAACAGCAAGTTGCAAAAACAGCCCCAAACAAAATAAATAAATGAATACTACTTTTGGGCACACAAGTCTTAAAATTAGCTTAAAAAGCTAGAAAAAAGTCACTTCCCTAGCGTTAGAGGGGTCAAATAAATAGTCACTTCCAGTAAAAATTCAATAGTAATTAAGGAGAAGAAAACAATTAGCAAAGAACCAGACAACAGAACCTGTTATTAATAAGCTGACAGCAAATAAATAGAACATTGCAAGCCCCCCCCCTTTCTTTTATTAGGGTAAACTGCAAAAACTGTTCCAAAAATACAAAATGCCATTACCGACATAAAATAGACAATATTAGCTGGTCAGTACAGTAGTAATTAATGTTGCAAAAACAAGCAAACAACAAGCAGAAAATGGTGGTGCTAATTAACAACAAATAAATGTTTAGAACACTGCAAGCGTCCCTTCTCTCACCAGAGTAAACTGCAAATTGTGTCTCTTACTGCTCAGAAAGTACAACAGTAAACTTTAAAAGCAGTTCCGTTTGGAAAAAAATACCACTAAGTGTAAACATCAAAAACAGTCCCGAGTAGAAAATATACCACTAACATGCACACACCTTTCAATATTAGGTTAACAACTGAGAAAAATCAATTCCCTTGTGTTGAAGGAATTATTTAGTTGTTAATTCCAGTAAATCAGTGCAGCAGTAATAAAAATATGCAACAAGCAGCCACCCAATAAAAAAAAAAAACAAAAAAAAAAAACAAAAAAATTGTTTTGCTAAGAAATTAACAGCAAAGACCACTCCCAGTTCTCTTTCTCTAACAAAAGCAAACTGTAAAAAAAAAAAAAAAAAAAAATGTGTGGTGTTACAGGCTGACAGCCAATAAAGTTTCATACAAGAGAAAAGTGCAAAAACAGGCACAAATTAATAAAAATACTAATAGTAGGCATAGAAGTACCAATATAAACTTAAAAAGACTGAACATTTTCTGATGGTAGTGTTGCAGAGATAAGTTAAGTAGTCACCTTCAATAAATCATTGTGTAGGTGAAAAAAATAGGGAGAAAAATTACAGAACACAGGGATTATCCATTGACATAATAGTGAACTGCAATAGTTATAAATATAATATAATATAATATAATATAATATAATATAATATACTATAATATAATATACTATAATATAATATAATATAATATACTATAATATAATATAATATAATATAATATAATATAATATAATATAATATAATATAATATAATATACTATAATATAATATACTATACTATAATGTAATATAATATAATATAATATAATATAATATACTATAATATAATATAATATAATATAATATAATATAATATATTAAATAAAATATAATACAATAAAAAAAAAAAATCACTGGCAGGTACCCAAGTCTTAATATTAACTCACAAAGTACAAAACATCGCTTTCCTGGTGTCTGATCAGATAATTTGTCACTTCCAGTAAATCAGTGCAGGTAGGGTTTCATCATCTGATTAGGACTTTCATGACCATCATTTTCAGTTTCTGGAGTATTTACATTTACTGGACATCTGTTTAGTTATGAGCATGTTTTATGGGGAAATGATATTCCATTTCCTAATGCTAAGGTCTTAGAAATTATTGGAGTTTTTATTGCTTTGAGAACAATCACTATAGTGCTCACTCCTTGTTAGGGTGGCCTTGCTACTTTTTAGTAAAATACTTAGTATCCAGATTTTGAGTGGAATAATTTGCACAGTTGTGACAGAAATGACAGAATCATCATTGGAGACATCTATATTAAGTACAGTATACACTTTACACATTCTGATTTAACTGTTATGCATAGTTTATAACTTTTCAAATATCTAAAATGTCTATATAAGATGTCATGTTACTCTGTCCTGTTCAAGGGCTTGCTAACCAACCATGCACATAAGTGTGACTGCATATTTATCAGTCCCTGTATGTCAGTGTAGTTACTTACACTGTTTGTGCATAAAAACAGAATTTGCACCCTTCTAGCCTCCATGTAAGACATGCTGTTGCAGCAGGATTGTTGAAGTCAATGCAGCAGTAATTTATAGGCAGTTGGTATAGATCTAATATTCAGCTGACAAAATATAATGAATGGTTGCTTCTCTGTAAGAAGTGAAAGGTTCAGTTTAAAAGGCATAATAATACTATTAAAAAATATATTTTTGCATGACTATTTCTGAGTTTTTGAACAAGGGTTGCATGTTGAAAGCCATGGACCTCAGAGTAATCCATGCATTTACACGGTAGGGTACATGTGAAATCACTACATATAAGTAGTGGGGGTATGGGAGGATATCTACCCATTTGGGGGGAAGGGGGCTTCTACCTTCAATGTACAACATTAGTGTTGTGAATTTGCTGTTTTAAGAATTGCACTGTGTTTAAAGTGTGAAGACTTGCAGTATCATGTCTCGCAATTCTGACAGGGAAAGGACCATGAGAGTTTAATCTAATAAAATGTAATTTCCCAGAAACCCCACAATTTTTTTAAACTATGTAGTTCATTACATGCATTTGTAAGGTAGCAGTTATGATTTTATGAAAAAAGAGCAACACTTGGAAAAGGAACTGAAAAACTGAAATTAATAACACAGTTTGATTAAACAATTTTGTTATCAAAATCAAACCTCACATAAGACTAAATGCTATAACTCATTCTTGATTTAGAAAATATCAAACTCTGGATGAATCATGATGTTTTCATATTTAGCTATCCTTTAGAACTTTTCAGCGGAGTCATTATCTACCTTCATTTATCAGTGTTTAATGAATATTGATGTGCTCCATAGTTAACTCATGCCTCCAGTGTCATTATTTCTTCAAATCGTTAGGTATAAACCTGGGAGCAATGGTTACATTGGATGTAACAGTTCAGTTTTTTGAGCATCACTTCATGTTTGCCTGAAAAGAGTAAAATATTCACCTTTCAATACTTGCTCTCTCTTTACCTTCTTATCCTATTCCACTCACTGCTTTCTTTTCTGCTTTCCTCCTCCATCTCCCTCATATATTAGCCCAGGTATTTCTACTTTACTCAGTTTTCTATTTCCTTTTCCCTCTCTCTCTCTTATGTTAGATGAGGTATTTCTATTATTACTCAATTCTGAAGTACTTCCAAATCGACTGCTTGCTGAAATATGTCATTTATTAGAAAAGTAACAATATCTTTTACTGTAAAAATATTGTATATAGTAATGACTTTTTGTGTTGAGATTTTGTGCTGTATTTTGTCCCACTATGTAATTTTTCTTATTACTGTTTGTAAATTATCATATTTCCCTGAATAATACTTATTTCTCTATTGTTTGTTAACCACTATTGTTGCACGTTTTTTTAGATGTATTATAGTGGAGCTTTTCTACTCAGGCCTCTTCTGAAAATGGGCTTCTTGCCCAGATGGACTTTCCTGGTAAACAAATGTAAAATAATAAATAAATAAATAAAAAATCAGTTTGCTACTTTTTTACATCTGGCAAGTAATGGTGTGTTTAGGGTATTTAAAATATTTAATCTTACTAAAGGGCTATGCTCTCGTTTAACTAGTATGATGATAAATTCCAGGTTCATTGTTAGACAAAGAAGGTGCCATAGATTAAATATTTGCTTTTCATGAGAAAAAGGGGTTCACAAAAGTCTATCAATGTATATATGACTGCTAGTTTAGTAATTTATATAATGTATTGCTGAAGTATAGAATAAAAAGTGCCATAAAAGAAGCCAGTGTGAGGAGTAAACATTTGTCTGAATAGAAATTAACATGTGAAAAAAAAAAACAGTTGAGAATGTGCATTGTGCTGCAGAGTTAAGGGCATGCTGAGGATTTGGATGTTTGCAGAATTAAAATAAAGCTGAAGTCTGTCAGTAACAAACACATTAATACTGAGAAAGCTTCAGTAACAATTGAGACGGAAGACACTGTTAAAAATAAAGGACATTTAATTCAGCAAATGACATTTTGTTCAAGGTGTTATTAGAAGGACAACAAAAAAGCATGGACAGACTCTGAAGAGATATTATCGGAAATGTGGCCAAGTCAATGGCGGTACAAAAGATAATTTGACCAGTACCAAATCTGACTGGTGCATTTCAATAATTCGCGGGTACTCTGGATTTGTATGTTGTGGCATTCTGTGGTTTCCTCAGTGAACTCAGAAACTCAACAAGTGTGTCAAAATAGTGGTCAAGGGACTGTAAAGCTGTGCACAAAAGGCCTTTAAAGAATGTGCCTATAATTAAAGTACAGTCATAGATCCTTTCATCCAACCAGTCATCCAAATCTTTCTTAAAAACTGAAAGCATTTCCAACTTATGTATACAAACTAAAAAAGTATTCAACCATATACTAGCCCTAAAATGGAAAATCTTTCTTCGATGAGTGGATCTTGCTCTCATTATATCAATAAACAAGTACCTGTTTTTAGTTAATAATTTGTCATCCTTGAGGTAAATGCCAGTCAAT